>NW_027167589.1:0-6284 GCF_013368605.1 Nyctibius grandis
ATGGATTGAGGCCCCCGGCCCTCTGAAAGCTAAGTTGGGGGACCAGGGCTGGGGAGGGACTGGGAGGAGGTGATGAAGTTGGCTGTTACAGGGGGTGGGCTTTAAAACTAGTGTAGGGGAGAGGGTTGTCCAGGACCCATCCCCTTTGGGCAGGTGAAGAGAGCGGGTGCCTTTTCAGCACAATGGTAATGTGTGCCAGGCAGGGCAGTTCCAGCCTGTGTCAGTTTGTGTAGTTTGTGTGGCGTCTTCTGTGTCTTAGGCTTTTGTTAGTTCTCAATGCCTTGTCTGTGCTCAAGGAGGACACCATCGAGGAGGCAGCCTCGGCTGCCATCTGTAGAGTCTTGAACACCTGTACTCATGAGTACAGTGGCCATCAGGCGCTTCTTTTCTTGTGTAACAAGCTTAAAGCGCGGTGCGGTCTTCCATCTTGCAAGTTTCCGGACGGTCCTCTTCTGCGGCGTCATTCCGTGCCGCACGAGCGGCTCCTCTTTCCGGGCGTCCATTTGGACGGACCGGGCTTTCTTCCCGGCATCCTTATGCGGTGAGGTCTTGAAGCCAGGCTTCTTGCGCATACATCCTCTCTGTTCTGAGAGTCACTTCTTGTCACGGGCCGTGATGTTTTGCAGTCTTTTTGGCGTGGCCATAGAGCCTCGTCTCGTCCCCATCACGGTCCTGCAAGCGGTCTCGCAGCGTCTTCTCCTTGGGCATCATCATTCTCACTGAGAGTTTTCTCTCATCTTTGAGGCATGTTATTTGTCGTATTCTGTGTAGCATTGGACTGTGTGTGTATGTGTGTGGCTCGGAGCTGCCCTGCCTGGGGGTGTAGTGTCAGGGGTAGGTGGAATAGCAATAAAAGTCTCAGGTTAATATGTTGGTCTGCCTAGAACTTTGGGATAAAGATTGTACAGTCATCTGGGGTCGAGCAGCCATCGGTGGGGTATGTGGATGGCCATTTCCATAGTGTCCTATGGAGATGATAGGAGCCGTGTGGGAGGGGCTGTTCAGCAGTAGCGAACCAGCTTGAGTCTCAAAGGTGTTAAGGCTTGTATGTGTGGGGCCTAAATTTGCTGTGTTTGTAATGCCTTTCACAGCAGGAGATAGTTGTTCTGCAGATAGTAATCCTAAATGGAAACAAGAGGTGTGGAGTTTCTCAGCTATTGCTTGATCACCGAGTGACTTATTCGGTATGGCTTTTGCAGATGCAGAGGGACGAGCCGCGCACCAAAAGGCGACAGAGGAGAGGTGACCGGAGCCCCGGAAGAAGGTGGGTCGGCACGATGTGTCGGTGGGATGATGTGTCCGGTGGCTATTTGACTAGCTTATAAGGCTTGGTTTATTTTTTTTATGTTAAAGGTGGGAAGCAACGAGCGAAGCAGGATATCTGCACCAGAGGCTGTGACAAGAGTCGGGTGAGCAGCAGCCGCCGGGCCGAAGCGGCGGTTGTTTTGCACAGGTGCGGTATTGTCGGTGAACTTACCCGCCTCCCTTGTCTGTTATGCTTTACAGGTGGCACGTAAGGATGGGCGTCGCACCCCGTAAGCTCCAGAGGCAGGATCGGCGAGCGGTCAAGGTAAAGGAGCAGGAGATAGGGATGGGTGCGGGCAGGCCATGGTTTTGACCGGTATCTCAGCTCGTGCCTTCTTGTTTGGGTTTTTGCAGGTGCTGCCCACAGGTTCCAGGGGCAGATGCCACATGCTAAGGAGCAATCTGAGAAGGTGAGGTGCTTGTGGGCCATGCTGTTGTCTAATAGGAAAGTATTAAATGTCTCCATGGTTAAGCATTTGCCTTCTGTTTTTGCAGGTGCTGCCCACAGGCTCCAGGGGGCCGATGCCACATGCCATGGAGCAGTCTGAGAAGGTGAGGCAGTTGTGGGCCATGCTGGTGTCTAATAGCAAAGTTATAAATGGCACAATGGCTAAGTGTTTGCCTTTTGGATTTGCAGGTGCTGCCCACAGGCTTCAGGGGTCCGATGCCACATGCCAAGGAGCAGTCTGAGAAGGTGAGGCGGTTGTGGGCCATGTTGGTGTCTAATAGCAAAGTAATAGATGGCACCATGGTTAAGCATTTACCTTCTGTTTTTGCAGGCGCTGTGTGGGCTGCGTTAGGAAGCAGATGAGCACTTGAGGTGAGCCGGGGTGGTAGCGAGGAAGATCACGGGGGTGGTGACTTCTCTGAAGCATAATGGTAATTTTGTGTCTCTAGGTACCTCGGTTCTTGGAAGTAAAGGCGGCCGCAGCGTCCGAGCCTGGGATGAACGGGTGAGTGGAACACCACTGTGCTTCTGCAGAGGGAAGTGCTGGAGAACAGGATGGTATTGGCCTATGTGCTGCTTCCAACTTACACTGTTGTGTGTTTATTTTTTGCAGATGATGTTGAGGAACCTGGTGATGGCAGAAACGACCCGGTTAGCCAATGTGGGTTTTGCAGAGGATGGATTGAGGCCCCCGGCCCTCTGAAAGCTAAGTTGGGGGACCAGGGCTGGGGAGGGACTGGGAGGAGGTGATGAAGTTGGCTGTTACAGGGGGTGGGCTTTAAAGCTAGTTTAAGGGAGAGGGTTGTCCAGGGGATGCCCTTTGGGCAGGTGAAGAGAGCGGGTGCCTTTTCAGCACAATGGTAGTGTGTGCCAGGCAGGGCAGTTCCAGCCTGTGTCAGTTTGTGTAGTTTGTGTGGTGTGTCTTCTGTGTCTTAGACCTTTGTTGGGTGTCGATGTCTTGTCTGTGCTCAAGGAGGACACCATCGAGGAGGCAGCCTCGGCTGCCATCCGAACGGTCTTGAACACCTGTACTCATGAGTACAGTGGCCATCAGGCGCTTCTTTTCTTGTGTAACAAGCTTAAAGCGCGGTGCGGTCTTCCATCTTGCAAGTTTCCGGACGGTCCTCTTCTGCGGCGTCATTCCGTGCCGCACGAGCGGCTCCTGTTTCCGGGCGTCCATTTGGACGGACCGGGCTTTCTTCCCGGCATCCTTATGCGGTGAGGTCTTGAAGCCAGGCTTCCTGCGCATACATCCTCTCTGTTCTGAGAGTCACTTCTTGTCACGGGCCGTGATGTTTTGCAGTCTTTTTGGCGTGGCCATAGAGCCTCGTCTCGTCCCCGTCACAGTGCCGCAGAGGGTCTCTAGCGACGGCGTCTTCTTTCGTGGCGTCACGCTTCTAGCCGAGAGTTTTCTCTCATCTTTGAGGTGTGTCATTTGCAGTGTTCCATGTAGGGTTGGTCTGTGTGTGTGTGTGGCTCGGAGCTGCCCTGCCTGGGGGTGTAGAGTCAGCGGTAGGTGTAATAGCAATAAGAGTGTATGGTTAATATGTTGGTATGCATGCCTTGTTGGGCTAAAAGTTGTACAGGCATCTTGGGTCAAGTAGCCATTTGGAGGTTGTGAGGTCAACTGTTTTGCTAGTGTGTTATAGGATTGAGCAGAGCTGCGTGGGAGGGGCTGGTGAGGGGTATCAAAGCAGATTGAGTCTCAAAGGTGTTAAGGTTTCTTTGTGGGGCCATTAAAGGTTTAATTTTTTAATGGCAGGCAGTAGTTGGGTTCTAGATGGTATTTTTAAATGGATGACAATCCTCTGGAATTTTTTAGCTATTGCTCTGCATTTGGTTGACTTCTGTGGGTTATTTTTGTGGTTTTTTTTTTTTTTTGAGTTGCAGAGGAAGGGATACCCACCAAAGAGCAACAGGGGAGGCACGTGGAGCGCCATAAGGCGGCAGTCATGAAGTGGCTCTCTATAATCTTTGAGAAGTCCTGGAGATCAAGGAACATTGCAGAAGACTGGAAGAAGACTAATGTCACCCTGATGTGCAAGAAGGGCTTAAAGGAGGTTCCTGGAGACTTAAGGGCACGTCAGTCATACTTCCATCACCAAGAAAGTTGTGGAACGAATTGTCCTGGGGGCTCTAAGGCAACAAATGAAGCATCCGAATAGGAAAAATCAGCAGCGATTTACCAAATGCAAGTTGTGTTTGACAAACAGGATCGCCTTGTAAGACAAGGTAAGCCACTCGGTGGATGTGGGGGTGAGCGGTGGATACGGTCTATCTGGGCCCGGAAGGGTTTTGTACGGTGTAGTTTTGCATCGGTATCGAGCGCCACAGGAGACGGAATCGAGCGGTACGGCGACACGTCACGTTTCGTCCGACGACGCGACGGTATCGTCCGCCTCGGGAGAACGCCAGCCTCGTGACGGCATTCGTATCGTCTGCCACGGGAGACCGTCTCGCTTTGCAGCGCCATGTTTTGTTTTGTATTGAATTATTCTGTATTTGTATTGTTTTGCTCTGTATTGGTATTGTATTGTTTAGCTCCGTATGTGTAATAACTGTCATTTGAGACCATCTGGCTTTGTACCGTCCCACACGGTGTTTTGTGTCGTAAGGCAGCGTGGTGTATTTGTATCGAGTGGCACTTGAGATTGTTTAACTTTGCTGTGCTCCACGTTGTGTTTTGTCTTGTATTGTTCTGTATGTGAAGTTATGTTGCATGGTTTGGCTCTGTGTTGTGCAGAATTATAATTTGAATAGTATCAATTGTTTCTGTAATGCTTTGGGTTTGTATAGCTCTGCGTTTGATTTTTAGATAGCATAGTTTGGCCACATATTGGTGTTTTGGGTTTGGTTTTTTTTTAAGCTATTGCTGTGTATATTTTTTTACTGTCATTTGAGACCATACTGTGTCGAGTAGTTCAGCGTCCGCCCGCGTTTTGCATAGAATTCGTGCCGTATTTGCGATAACTGCCGTTTGAGGCTGTGTATTGTGTCATATAGACCTGGATGTGACCGTCTTGTGTCCTAAGGCTTCGTATTTGTATACGCTGCCATCGGAGGCTCCGTCTCGCACGGCATATCTCTGTATTTGGCAGCATCCGCATGCCATTGCTCTGTGTTTGTAGTGACTGCCCTATAAGACTCTCTTGCCTTGTATAGCTCTGTGTTTGTATTAAGTGCCATTAGAGGCCACGTATCACGGCATATAGCTTTGTACACGATGGTATAGCATCATATTGCCATGTATTTGAAAGGAGCGCCATCGGAGGCGGTCTCGCATCGCGTAGGCGCATATTCGGCGGGTTCTCGCTCCGTATTTGTACGGATCGCCATTTGACACTCTATTGCCTTGCGTCGCGTTCTATTTGTAACGCCTGGTGTCGCAGCAAACGTAGACCATTGTATTGCTCTGTACTTGTATTGAGTGCTGTTTGTCTGTGTTTATTTTGTTGTATTGCTCTGGCTTTGGCCATTTGTTGCCTTTTATTGCTCAGTATTTGTAAGTATTGCCGTTAGACTCTGTATGACATAGTACCGCACCGTATTCGTATTAAGCTCTCATCGAGCGCGTTTCGCGTCACGTAGCTCGGTAATAGGCGGTCTCGCGTCGCATCGCTCCGTGTTTGCCGTACGTCGCGTCGCTTTAAATAAGGCGGTATCTTTTAGCGTGTAGCTGTAGACTTGTATGTGCTGCCATATGAGATTGTCTTGCATTGTATAGTTTTATTGTTTTGCTCTGTATTGGTATTGTATTGTTTCACTCTGTACTTGTAATCACTGTCATGTGAGACCATATGGCTTTGTACAGTCCCACTCTGCATTTTGTCTTGTAATGCAGCATGCTGTATTTGTATCTACTGCCACTTAAGATAGTTTTACTTTGCTGTCCTACATGTAGTGTTTTGTCTCGTAGGGGACGACAGCCCGTAGCGGCAGTCGGGCGCCAGACCGGACGAGGTCGGAGCGACGGGCGGTAAGCGAGGCAGCTGAGCGAGCGGTGTGTTATGAATGAGTTTAACCTAGTAAGTGTTGGGGGTGGGTTTTTTAAGTCCTTGTAGGTTGTATAATAATATTTTCTTTTTCAGGCATTGAGACACACAAAAAAAAATAGAATAAAAAAACCCCGGCTGGGGGATTTTTTTTTTTCTCCCCCGGCCGGGTTTTTTTTCCCCCGGTCCCGGCCGCTCTGCGAGGCGACGTTCGTCGCCTACGTTTGAGCGCAGGTCAGGCCGGGCCAGGGTTTTGGCAGGCAGGGTGACTTTCGAGGCCCCTGGGAACCGCATTCCCGAGGAGCGCCGCAGATGGGGGTTGTTAGGGAGCTAGGTGAGTGAGTGTTGTGTTTTGAATGGGTTTAGCCTTGTATGAATCTTGGGTGGGTTTGTTACCATGCATGTAGTGTAATAATGTTTTCTTTTTCAGGCATTGAGACAAAAAAAAAAAAAAATAGAATAAAAAAACCCCGGCTGGGGGATTTTTTTTTTTCTCCCCCGGCCGGGTTTTTTTTTCCTCGGTCCCGGCCGCTCTGCGA
>NW_027167590.1:0-6219 GCF_013368605.1 Nyctibius grandis
TGGGGCGGCTTGGGGCTGCTGGGGGATGCTGGGGGATGCTGGGGGATGCTGGGGGCGGCTCGTGGCTGCTCGTGGCGGCTCAGGCTGCTCGGGGCAGCTCGGGGCGGCTCGGGGCTGCTCGGGGTTGTTCGGGGCTTCTCGGGCTGCTCGTGGCAGCTCAGTGTTGCTCGGGGCGGCTCGGGGCTGCTCGGGGCTGCTCGGGGCGGCTCGGGGTTGCTCGGGGCTTCTCGGGGCTTCTCGGGGCTGCTCGGGGCTGCTCGGGATTGCTCGGGATTGCTCGGGGTGGTTCGGGACAGCTCGGGGCTGCGTGGAGCTGCGTGGAGCTGCGTGGGGCTGCTCGGGGCTGCTCGGGGCT
The DNA here is from genome assembly GCF_013368605.1 of Nyctibius grandis. Taxonomy (NCBI): domain Eukaryota; kingdom Metazoa; phylum Chordata; class Aves; order Nyctibiiformes; family Nyctibiidae; genus Nyctibius; species Nyctibius grandis. Next base: position 356 of record NW_027167590.1, read on the forward strand.
GCTCGGGGCTGCTCGGGGCGGCTTGGGGCAGCTTGGGGCGGCTTGGGGCTGCTCGGGGCGGCTCGTGGCTGCTTGGGGCTGTTTGGGGCTGTTTGGGGCTGCTTGGAGTTGCTCGGGGTTGCTCTGGGCATCTCGGGGCTTCTCGGGGCTGCTCGGGGCTGCTCGGGGCTTCTCGGGGCTGCTCGTGCCTGCTCGGGGCGGCTCGGGGCTGCTCGGGGCTGCTCGGGGCTTCTCGGGGCTTCTCGGGCTGCTCGGGGCTCCTCAGGCTGCTTGGCACGGCTTGGGGACGCTTGGGGCTGCTTGGGGCTGCTTGGGGCTGCTTGGGGCTCTTTGGGGCAGTTTGGGGCGGCTCGGGGCGGCTCGGGGCAGCTTGGGACGGCTGTGGGCGGCTTGGGGCTGCTTGGGGCTGCTCGGGGCTGCTTGGGGCGGCTCGGGGCTGCTCGGGGCTGCTTGGATCAGCTGAGGGCGTCTCGGGGCGTCTCGGGGCTGCTCGGGGCTGCGCGGGGCTTCTCGGGGCCTGCTCGGGGCGTCTCGGGGCATCTCGGGGCGTCTCGGGGCGGCTCGGGGCGGCTCGGGGCATCTGGGGCCTGCTCGGGGCATCTCGGGCCTGCTCGAGGCGGCTCGGGGCGGCTCGGGGCTGCTCGGGGCATCTCGGGTCTGCTCGGGTCTGCTCGGGGCATCTCGGGGCGTCTCGGGGCGTCTCGGGGTTGCTCGGGGTTGCTCGGGGTTGCTCGGGGCGTCTCGGGGCGTCTCGGGGCTGCTTGGGGCGGCTCGGGGCGGCTCGGGGCTGCTCGGGGCTTCTCGGGGCTTCTCGGGGCTTCTTTGGGCTTCTTTGGGCTTCTTTGGGCTGCTCGGGACTGCTTGGGGCTTCTTGGGCTGCTTGGGCTGCTTGGGGCTGCTTGGGGCTGCTTGGGGCTGCTCGGGGCTTCTCGGGGCTCCTCGGGCTGCTTGGGGCTGCTTGGGGCGGCTCGGGGCGGCTGGGGGCGGCTGGGGGCGGCTCGGCACGGCTCGGGGCGGCTCGGAGCTGCTCGGGGTTGCTCGGGGTTGCTCGGGGCTGCTCGGGGCTGCTTGGGGCTTCTTGGGCTGCTTGGGGCTGCTCGGGGCGGCTTGGGGCGGCTCGGGGCTGATTAGGGTTGGTCAGGTCTGCTCGGGGCTGCTCGGGTCTGCTCGGGGTTGCTAGGTGTTGCTCGGGGCTCCTCGGGCTGCTTGGGGCTGCTCAGGGCTGCTCGGGGTGGCTCGGGGCGGCTCGGGGCTGCTCGGGGTTGCTCGGGGCGGCTCGGGGCAGCTTGGGACGGCTGTGGGCGGCTTGGGGCTGCTCGGGGCTGCTCGGGGCTGCTTGGGGCGGCTCGGGGCTGCTCGGGGCGGCTCGGGGCTGCTCGGGGCTGCTTGGATCAGCTGAGGGCGTCTCGGGGTTGCTCGGGGCCGGCTCGGGGCGGCTCGGGGCGGCTCGGGGCGGCTCGGGGCGGCTCGGGGCTGCTCGGGGCATCTCGGGCCTGCTCGAGGCGGCTCGGGGCGGCTCGGGGCTGCTCGGGGCATCTCGGGTCTGCTCGGGGCGTCTCGGGGCGTCTCGGGGCTGCTCGGGGCTGCTCGGGGCGTCTCGGGGTGTCTCGGGGCGTCTCGGGGCGTCTCGGGGCTGCTTGGGGCGGCTCGGGGCTACTCGGGGCTTCTCGGGGCTTCTTTGGGCTTCTTTGGGCTTCTTTGGGCTGCTCGGGACTGCTTGGGGCTTCTTGGGCTCCTTGGGGCTGCTCGGGGCTTCTCGGGGCTGCTCGCATCTGCTTTGGACTGCTTGGGGCTGCTTGGGGCGGCTGGGAGCGGCTGGGGGCGGCTGGGGGCGGCTCGGGGCTGCTCGGGTCTGCTCGGGGCGGCTTGGGGCGGCTCGGGGTGGCTCGGGGCGGCTTGGGGCAGCTTGGGGCAGCTTGGGGCGGCTCGGGGCATTTGGGGTGGCTCGGGGATTCTCGGGGCTTCTCAGGGCTGCTCGGGGCGGCTCGGGGATGCTCGAGGCTGCCTGGGGGGGCTCGGGGCTTCTCTGTGCGGCTCGGGGCTTATCGGGTTTTCTCGGTGCGGCTCGGGGCTCCTCAGGCTGCTCGGGGCTCCTCGGTCTGCTTGGGGCTCCTTGGGGCTGCTTGGGGCTGCTTGGGGAGGCTTGGGGCGGCTTGGGGCGGCTTGGGGCGGCTTGGGGCTGCTGGGGGATGCTGGGGGCGGCTCGGGGCGGCTCGGGGCTGCTCGGGGCGGCTGGGGATGGCTTGGGACGGCTCGTGGCTGCTCGTGGCTGCTCGTGGCTGCTTGTGGCGGCTCAGGCTGCTCGGGGCAGCTCGGGGCGGCTCGGGGCTGATTAGGGTTGCTCGGGGCTGCTCGGGGCTGCTCGGGGCGGCTCGGGGTTGTTCGGGGCTTCTCGGGCTGCTCGTGGCAGCTCAGTGTTGCTCGGGGCGGCTCGTGGCTGATTAGGGTTGCTCGGGGCTGCTCGGGGCTGCTCGGGGCGGCTCGGGGTTCCTCGGGGCTGCTCGGGGCTGCTCGGGGCTGCTCGGGGCAGCTTGGGGCGGCTTGGGGCTGTTTGGGGTGGCTCGGGGATTCTCGGGGCTTCTCAGGGCTGCTCGGGGCGGCTCGGGGATGCTCGAGGCTGCCTGGGGGGGCTCGGGGCTTCTCTGTGCGGCTCGGGGCTTATCGGGTTTTCTCGGTGCGGCTCGGGGCTCCTCAGGCTGCTCGGGGCTCCTCAGGCTGCTCGGGGCTCCTCGGGCTGCTTGGGGCGGCTTGGGGCGGCTTGGGGCGGCTTGGGGCTGCTGGGGGATGCTGGGGGATGCTGGGGGATGCTGGGGGCGGCTCGTGGCTGCTCGTGGCTGCTCTTGGCGGCTCAGGCTGCTCGGGGCAGCTCGGGGCGGCTCGGGGCTGCTCGGGGTTGTTCGGGGCTTCTCGGGCTGCTCGTGGCAGCTCAGTGTTGCTCGGGGCGGCTCGGGGCTGCTCGGGGCTGCTCGGGGCGGCTCGGGGTTCCTCGCGGCTTCTCGGGGCTTCTCGGGGCTGCTCGGGGCTGCTCGGGATTGCTCGGGATTGCTCGGGGTGGTTCGGGACAGCTCGGGGCTGCGTGGAGCTGCGTGGAGCTGCGTGGAGCTGCGTGGGGCTGCTCGGGGCTGCTCGGGGCTGCTTGTGGGGGCTTGGGGCAGCTTGGGGCGGCTTGGGGCTGCTCGGGGCGGCTCGTGGCTGCTTGGGGCTGTTTGGGGCTGTTTGGGGCTGCTTGGAGTTGCTCGGGGTTGCTCTGGGCATCTCGGGGCTTCTCGGGGCTGCTCGGGGCTGCTCGGGGCTTCTCGGGGCTGCTCGTGACTGCTCGGGGCGGCTCGAGGCTGCTCGGGGCTGCTCGGGGCTTCTCGTTGCTCCTTGGGCTGCTCGGGGCTCCTCAGGCTGCTTGGGGCTGCTTGGGGCTACTTGGGGCTGCTTGGGGCTGCTTGGGGCTGCTTGGGGCTCTTTGGGGCTGCTTGGGGCGGCTCGGGGCGGCTCGGGGCAGCTTGGGACGGCTGTGGGCGGCTTGGGGCTGCTTGGGGCTGCTCGGGGCTGCTTGGGGCGGCTCGGGGCTGCTCGGGGCTGCTTGGATCAGCTGAGGGCGTCTCGGGGCGTCTCGGGGCTGCTCGGGGCTGCTCGGGGCTTCTCGGGGCTGCTCGGGGCGTCTCGGGGCATCTCGGGGCGTCTCGGGGCGGCTCGGGGCTTCTCAGGGCATCTGGGGCCTGCTCGGGGCATCTCGGGCCTGCTCGAGGCGGCTCGGAGCGGCTCGGGGCTGCTCGGGGCATCTCGGGTCTGCTCGGGTCTGCTCGGGGCATCTCGGGGCGTCTCGGGGCGTCTCGGGGTTGCTCGGGGTTGCTCGGGGTTGCTCGGGGCGTCTCGGGGCGTCTCGGGGCTGCTTGGGGCGGCTCGGGGCGGCTCGGGGCTACTCGGGGCTTCTCGGGGCTTCTCGGGGCTTCTTTGGGCTTCTTTGGGCTTCTTTGGGCTGCTCGGGACTGCTTGGGGCTTCTTGGGCTGCTTGGGGCTGCTCGGGACTGCTTGGGGGTTCTTGGGCTCCTTGGGACTGCTCGGGGCTTCTCGGGGCTCCTCGGGCTGCTTGGGGCTGCTTGGGGCGGCTGGGGGCGGCTGGGGGCGGCTGGGGGCGGCTCGGCACGGTTCGGGGCTCCTCGGGGCGGCTCGGAGCTGCTCGGGGTTGCTCGGGGTTGCTCGGGGCTGCTCGGGGCTGCTTGGGGCTTCTTGGGCTGCTTGGGGCTACTCGTGGCAGCACAGTGTTGCTCAGGGCCGCTCGGGGCTGATTAGGGTTGGTCAGGTCTGCTCGGGGCTGCTCGGGTCTGCTCGGGGTTGCTAGGTGTTGCTCGGGGCTCCTCGGGCTGCTTGGGGCTGCTCAGGGCTGCTCGGGGTGGCTCGGGGCTGCTTGGGATTGCTCGGGGCGTCTCGGGGCGGCTCGGGGCGGCTCGGGGCGGCTCGGGGGTGCTCGGGCCTGCTCGGGGCATCTGGGGCCTGCTCGGGGCATCTCGGGCCTGCTCGAGGCGGCTCGGGGCGGCTCGGGGCGTCTCGGGGCGTCTCGGGGCGTCTCGGGGCATCTCGGGGCTGCTTGGGGCTGCTCGGGGTATCTCGGGTCTGCTCGGGGCGTTTCGGGGCTTCTCGGGGCTGCTCGGGGCTGCTCAGGGCTGCTCAGGGCTGCTCGGGGTTGCTCGGGGTTGCTCGGGGCGTCTCGGGGCGTCTCGGGGCGTCTCGGGGCTGCTCGGGGCTGCTCGGGGCTTCTCGGGGCATCTGGGGCCTGCTCGGGGCATCTCGGGCCTGCTCGAGGCGGCTCGGGGTAGCTCGGGGCGGCTCGGCGCGGCTCGGGGCTTCTCGGGGCATCTCGAGGCTGCTCGGGGCTGCTCGGGGTATCTCGGGTCTGCTCGGGGCGTTTCGGGGCGTCTCGGGGCTGCTCGGGGTTGCTCGGGTCGTCTCGGGGCGTCTCGGGTCTGCTCGGGACTGCTCGGTGGTGCTCGGGGTTGCTCGGGGCGTCTCGGGGCATCTCGGGGCGTCTCGGGGCGTCTCGGGGCTGCTCGGGGCGGCTCGGGGTTGCTCCGGTCTGCTCGGGGCTGCTCGGGGCTTCTCGGGGCTGCTCGCAGCTGCTCGTGGCGGCTCGGGGCTGCTCGGGGCGGCTCGGGGCAGCTTGGGGCGGCTTGGGGCTGTTTGGGGTGGCTCGGGGATTCTCGCGGCTGCTCGGGCTGCTTGGGGCTGCTTGGGGCTGCTTGGGGTTGCTCGGGGCTGCTCGGGGCTTCTTGGGCTGCTCGGGGCTTCTTGGGCTGCTCGGGGCTGCTTGGGGTTGCTCGGGGCTGCTTGGGGCCGCTCGCGGCCGCTCGCGGCTGCTCGGGGCGGCTCGGGGCGGCTCGGGGCGGCTTGGGGCGGCTCGGGGCTGCTCGGGGCTTCTTGGGCTGCTTGGGGCTACTCGTGGCAGCTCAGTGTTGCTCGGGGCGGCTCGGGGCTGATTAGGGTTGGTCAGGTCTGCTCGGGGCTGCTCGGGTCTGCTCGGGTTTGCTAGGTGTTGCTCGGGGCTCCTCGGGCTGCTTGGGGCTGCTCAGGGCTGCTCGGGTTGGCTCGGGGCTGCTTGGGATTGCTTTGGGCGTCTCGGGGCGTCTCGGGGCTGCTCGGGGCTGCTCGGGGCATCTGGGGCCTGCTCGGGGCATCTCGGGCCTGCTCGGGGCGTCTCGGGGCGTCTCGGGGCGTCTCGGGGCGTCTCGGGGCTGCTTGGGGCGGCTCGGGGCTACTCGGGGCTTCTCGGGGCTTCTCGGGGCTTCTCGGGGCTTCTTTGGGCTTCTTTGGGCTTCTTTGGGCTGCTCGGGGCTGCTTGGGGCTTCTTGGGCTGCTTGGGGCTGCTCGGGACACTG
>NW_027167591.1:0-6086 GCF_013368605.1 Nyctibius grandis
CCTGGCCACGCCCCCCGACCAACTGGCCACGCCCACGAATGCCTGACCCCACCCCCCAGGCAACTGGCCCCACCCCCTCGAGCCCCTAGCCCCACCCCCTCGACCACCTGGCCCTGCCCCCTTGGACATAGCCCCGCCCCCTCGACCCCCATCCCCGCCCCCTCTAGCCCTTGGCCCCGCCCCCTCGATCCCCTGGCCCCGCCCCCTCGATCCCCTAGCCCCGCCCCCTCGACCCCCTGCCCCCGGCAGGCGATTGGTGGAGCAGGAGCAGGAGGCGGCCCATCAGCGCCTGGGGGCGGAGCTGGGGCAGCGCCAGCTCTGCCAGCGCCGCAGGGACAGGTGGGTGTGTCCTCCCCACGCCCCGCCCCCTGCGCCCCTCGTGGCCACGCCCCCTCCCTCCCTGGCCACGCCCACTCCCTCCCTGGCCACGCCCCCTCCCCCTCTGGCCACGCCCCCTCCCTCAGGCTGGCCCAGGAGCTGCAGCGGCTGCAGCGCCCCCTGGAGGCTCCGCCCGAGTGACGGAGACGCGGCGACGCCTGGGGGGGGGGGGACAGGGGACACCTGCGTGTCACCGCCTCCCCCCGTGTCCCCAATGTCCCCCCAACGTCCCCCACATCCCCCCACGTCCCCCCGTGTCCCCCCCGTGTCCCCATGTCCCCACGTCCCCCCACGTCCCCCCACATCCCCCATGTCCCCCCATGTCCCCCCCATGTCCCCAAGTCCCCCCATGTCCCCCCGTGTCCCCACATCCCCCCACATCCCCCTGTCCCCCCGTGTCCCCCCACATCCCCCCACATCCCCCCACATCCCCCCATGTCCCCCCATGTCCCCAATGTCCCCCCATGTCCCCACGCCCCCCACATCCCCCCATGTCCCCAATGTCCCCAATGTCCCCCCACATCCCCCCCATGTCCCCCCCATGTCCCCAATGTCCCCAACGTCCCCCACATCCCCCCGTGCCCCCCCATGTCCCCATGTCCCCACGCCCCCCCCACATCCCCCCAATGTCCCCAATGTCCCCCCACATCCCCCCGTGTCCCCAATGTCCCCCCATGTCCCCCATGTCCCCACGCCCCCTCACATCCCCCCATGTCCCCCCCACGTCCCCCCATGTCCCCCCCATGTCCCCACGTCCCCCCACGTCCCCAGTGTCCCCTCAATAAACGTGTCCCCCCCCCCACGCCGCTCACGTGTCTCTATGTGGGTCCCCCTGCCCTTTCCCCTCCCCAACATGGCCGCCCCCAGCGGCCGCCGCCATATTGCCCCCATTACCCCCACTACGGGCGCCGCCATTTTGTCTCACACCGCGCATGCGCCGCCATTTTCCCCTCACACCGCGCATGCGCCGCCATTTTGCCTCACACCGCGCATGCGCCGCCACTTTGCCTCACACCGCGCATGCGCCGCCTCCGCCGGACCCCCCCCCGTCGGCGCCCTTTGAACCGGAAGCGGAAGTAGGACACAACACCTTCCGCTTCCGGTTGTGGCGGCGGCCGGAGGGAGGGAGTGCGGCCTGTTCTGTCGGCGACAGCGATCGCGACAGCGCGGCGATGGTGAGGTGGGGGGGGGAGGGGGGGGTTGGGGTGACGGGGAGGGGGGGGTTGGGGTGACGGGGAGGCCCCGTGACGCGGCGGTTGTTCCAGGACAGCGAGTTCTCGGACGCGGAGGCGGCGGCGGGGGGGGAGGAGAACGCGCCCGTGTACTGCGTGTGCCGCAAGCCCGACATCAACTGCTTCATGATGTGAGGGGGGGGGGGGTGTGGGTGCCACCCCCGGGTGTGTGGGTGCCCCCCCGGAACCGTGGGTGCAACCCCTGGGTGTGTGGGTGCCCCCCCGGGTGTCTGGGTGCCCCCCCGGGTGTCTGGGTGCCCCCTCGGAGCCCTGGGTGCCACCCCCGTGTGTCTGGGTGCCCCCCCTGGGTGTCTGGGTGCCCCCCCCGTGTGTCTGGGTGCCACCCCCGTGTGTCTGGGTGCCCCCCCTGGGTGTCTGGGTGCCCCTCCTGGGTGTCTGGGTGCCCCCTCGGAGCCCTGGGTGCCCCCCTGGGTGTCTGGGTGCCACCCCCGGGTGTCTGGGTGCAACCCCCGGGTGTCTTCGGGGCCCCCCCGCGTGTCTGGGTGCCCCCTCGGAACCCTGGGTGCAATCCCTGGGTGTCTGGGTGCCCCCCCCGGGTGTCTGGGGGTCCCCCCGGGTGTCTGGGTGCCCCCCTACACCCTTGGGTGCCCCCCCCAGAGGGCTGGGTCCCTCATGGAGGAGGGGGGGGGACCCTGAAGATGTGGGTCCCTCTGGGTGGGGGGTCCCGGGTCCCTCTGGGTGGGGGGTCCCGTGTCCCTCTGGGGTGGGGGGTCCCTTGTCCCTCTGGGTGGGGGGTCCCCACCCCCCATGTCCCCCCCCCCCAGGTGACATGTCCCCCCCCCCCCCCAGTGTCCCCCCCCCGCAGCGTCCCGTGTCCCCCCCCCCCCCCTGCAGCATCCCGTGTCCCTCTGGGTGGGGGGTCCCTTGTCCTTCAGGGTGGGGGGTCCCGTGTCCCTCGGGGTGGGGGGTCCCCACCCTCCGTGTCCCCCCCCCGTGACATGTCCCCCCCCCCAGTGTCCCCCCCCCCAGCGTCCCATGTCCCCCCCCTGCAGCACCCCGTGTCCCTCTGGGTGGGGGGTCCCTTGTCCCTCTGGGTGGGGGGTCCCTTGTCCCTCGGGGTGGGGGGTCCCCACCCTCCGTGTCCCCCCCCCCAGGTGACATGTCCCCCCCCCCCCCCACCCCCATGTCCCCCCCCAGGTGACATGTCCCCCCCCCCCAGCGTCCCATGTCCCCCCCCCTGCAGCACCCCGTGTCCCTCTGGGTGGGGGGTCCCGTGTCCCTCAGGGTGGGGGGTCCCTTGTCCTTCGGGGTGGGGGGTCCCGTGTCCCTCTGGGTGGGGGGTCCCCACCCCCCGTGTCCCCCCCCCCAGGTGACATGTCCCGCCCCCCCCCCCCCCCCCCCCCAGTGTCCCCCCCCGACATGACTCCCGTGTCCCTCTGGGTGGGGGGTCCCGTGTCCCTCAGGGTGGGGGGTCCCTTGTCCTTCGGGGTGGGGGGTCCCGTGTCCCTCAGGGTGGGGGGTCCCCACCCCCCGTGTCCCCCCCCCCCCCCAGGTGACATGTCCCCCCCCCCCCCCCCCCAGCGGCTGTGACAACTGCAACGAGTGGTTCCACGGCGACTGCATCAACATCACGGAGAAGATGGCCAAGGCCATCCGGGAGTGGTACTGCCACCAGTGCCGCGGTGAGGGGGGGTCCCTGGTGTCACCTGGGTGTCCCCTGGGTGCCAGGGGGGTGTCCCCTGACTTTGTCACCCCCCCCTCAGAGAAAGATGCCACCCTGGAGATCCGGTACCGGCACAAGAAGTGGCGGGAGAAGGAGCGAGACCCCGAGGGGGTGAAAGCGCAAGAGCTGGCGCTGGAGCAGGGGCGGGCGGCCAAGGTGGGGACAGGGGACACCAGGGGGGTGGCAGGGGACACCAGGGGGTGGCAGGGGACACCAGGGGGTGGCAGGGGACATGGGGGGGACATGAGGGGACATGGGGGTGGCAGGGGACACGGGGAGGACACGGGGGGGGAGCTCAGGAGCTGGCGCTGGAGCAGGGGCGGGCGGCCAAGGTGGGGACAGGGGACACCAGGGGGTGGCAGGGGACAGCAGGGGGTGGCAGGGGACACCAGGGGGTGGCAGGGGACATGGGTGGCTGGAGAGGGGACCTGGGTGTCAGAGAGGTGATCTGGGTGACCAGGAAGGGGACCCAAGTGTCTGGGAGGGGACCCAGGGAGGGGACACGGGTGGCTGGGAGGGGACCTGGGTGGCCAAGGTGGGGACAGGGGGACACCAGGGGGTGGCAGGGGACAGCAGGGGGTGGCAGGGGACACCAGGGGGTGGCAGGGGACACGGGGGGGGGACATGGGGGGCTGGGAGGGGACATGGGTGTCTGGGAGGGGACCCAAGTGTCTGGGGGGGGACCCAGGGAGGGGACACGGGTGGCTGGGAGGGGACCTGGGTGGCCAAGGTGGGGACACGAGGACACAGGGGGACACGGGGGGGGTGGCAGGGGACAGCAGGGGGTGGCAGGGGACACGGGGGGGGGACCTGGGTGTCAGGGAGGGGACCTGGGTGACCAGGAAGGGGACCCAAGTGTCTGGGAGGGGACCCAGAGAGGGGACCTGGGTGGCCAAGGTGGGGACACGGGGACACAGGGGGACATGGGGGGGTGGCAGGGGACACCAGGGGGTGGCAGGGGACACAGGTGGCTGGAGAGGGGACCCAGGTGGCCAAGGAGGGGACATGGGTGTCATGGAGGGGACCCAAGTGTCTGGGAGGGGACCCAGGGAGGGGACACGGGTGGCTGGGAGGGGACCTGGGTGGCCAAGGTGGGGACAGGGGGACACCAGGGGGTGGCAGGGGACAGCAGGGGGTGGCAGGGGACATGGGTGGCTGGAGAGGGGACCCAGGTGGCCAAGGAGGGGACACGGGTGGCTAGGAGGGGATATGGGTGTCTGGGAGGGGACCCAAGTGTCTGGGGGGGGAACCAGGGAGGGGACACGGGTGGCTGGGAGGGGACCTGGGTGGCCAAGGTGGGGACAGGGGACACCAGGGGGTGGCAGGGGACATGGGGGGGGACATGGGGGGCTGGGAGGGGACCCAGGTGGCCAAGGAGGGGACATGGGTGGCCAGGAGGGGACATGGGTGTCTGGGAGGGGACCCAAGTGTCTGGGAGGGGACCCAGGGAGGGGACACGGGTGGCTGGGAGGGGACCTGGGTGGCCAAGGTGGGGACAGGGGGACACCAGGGGGTGGCAGGGGACACCAGGGGGTGGCAGGGGACACGGGGGGGACATGGGGGGGGACAGGAGGGGCTGGGAGGGGACCTGGGTGACCAGGAGGAGATATGGGTGTCGTGGAGGGGACCCAAGTGTCTGGGGGGGGACCCAGGGAGGGGACCTGGGTGGCCAAGGTGGGGACATGGGGACACAGAGGGACATGGGGGGGGTGGCAGGGGACACCAGGGGGTGGCAGGGGACATGGTGGGCTGGGAGGGGACATGGGGGGGCTGGGAGGGGACCCAGGTGGCCAAGGAGGGGACATGGGTGTTGTGGAGGGGACCCAAGTGTCTGGGAGGAGATCCAGGGAGGGGACCTGGGTGGCCAAGGTGGGGACAGGGGACACCAGGGGGTGGCAGGGGACACCAGGGGGTGGCAGGGGACACGGGGGGGGACATGGGGGGGGACAGGAAGGGCTGGGAGGGGACCTGGGTGACCAGGAAGGGGACCCAAGTGTTTGGGAGGAGATCCATGGAGGGGACCTGGGTGGCCAAGGTGGGGACATGGGGACACAGGGGGACATGGGGGGGGTGGCAGGGGACACCGGGGGGTGGCAGGGGACACGGGGGGGTGGCAGGGGACATGGGGGGGGCACATGGGGGGCGGGGAGGGGACACGGGTGTCATGGAAGGGACACAGGTATCAGGGAGGGGACCCAGGGAGGGGACACGGGTGCCAGGGAGAGGACATGGGTGGCCAAGGAGGGGACATGGGTGTCCAAGGAGGTGACACGGGTGTCTGAGAGGGGACATGGGTGTCAGGGAGGGGACATGGGTGGCCCAGGAGGGGACACGGGTGGTTGAGAGGGGACACGGGTGTCATGGAGGGGACCCAAGGAGGGGACACGGGTGTCATGGAAGGGACATGGGTGGCCAAGGAGGGGACCCAGGGAGGGGACACGGGTGTCATGGAGGTGACACGGGTGGCCAGGAGGGGACCTGGGTGTCATGGAGGGGACCCAGGGAGAGGACACGGGTGTCATGGAGGGAACATGGGTGTCATGGAGGGGACCCAGAGAGAGAACATGGGTGTCATGGAAGGGACATGGGTGTCATGGAGGGGACATGGGTGGCCAAGGAGGTGTCATGGGTGTCATGGAGGGGACCCAGGGAGGGGACACGTGTGTCATGGAGGGGACATGGGTGGCCAAGGAGGGGACATGGGTGGCCAGGAGGGGACCTGGGTGTCAGGGAGGTGACATGGGTGTCAGGGGAGGGGACATGGGTGTCATGGAAGGGACATGGGTGTCATG
>NW_027167593.1:0-4374 GCF_013368605.1 Nyctibius grandis
GGCTTTACTGAAATCAAGATAGACCACATCCACAGCTTTACCATCATCTATCCACCGGGTTACGTCCTCATAAAAGGCTATCAAGTTGGTTAAGCATGACTTCCCCTTGGTGAAGCCATGTTGAGTGCCCCTAATGATCCCCCTATCCTTGATGTGCCTAGAGACAGCACCAAGGACAAGTTGTTCCATCACCTTTCCGGGGATGGAGGTGAGGCTGACTGGTCTACAGTTACCCGGGTCCTCCTTCTTGCCCTTTTTGAAGACTGGAGTGACATTCGCTTTCCTCCAGTCCTCAGGCACCTCTCCCGTTGCCCACGACTTAGCAAAGATGATGGAGAGTGGCCTAGCAATGACTTCCGCCAGCTCCCTCAGCACCCGCGGGTGCATCCCATCAGGGCCCATGGATTTATGGACGTCCAGATTGCTTAATTGGTCCCTGACCCAGCCCTCATCAACCAAGACAGACTCCTCCTCTATCCTGACTTCTTCTGGGGCCTCAGGGGTCCGGGGCTCCTCAGGACAGCCTCCAGCAGTATAGACAGAGGCAAAGAAGGCATTCAGTAACTCCGCCTTCTTTTTATCCTCTGTCTCCAGGGCCCCCACCTCATTCATCAGTGGGCCTACATTGCCTCTAGTGTTGGTTTTACCTGCAATGTATTTGAAGAAGCCCTTTCTGTTGTCCTTGACCTCTCTTGCAAGGTTTAATTCCAAGGAGGCCTTAGCTTTCCTAGTTGCCTCCCTACATCCTCTGACAACAGACTTATATTCCTCCCAAGTGGCCAGCCCCTCCTTCCATGATCTGTACACTCTCTTCTTCCACTTGAGTTTGCCCAGCAGTTCCCTGTTTAACCCTGCAGGTCTCCTGGTACCCTTCCTTGACTTCCTACCTGCTGGGATGCTCTGATCTTGAGCTCGGAAGAAGCAGTCCTTGAATGCTAGCCAACTATCTTGGGCCCCCTTACCTTCTAGTACCCTGTCCCATGGGATTTCCCCTAGCAATTGCTTGAAAAGGCCAAAGTTGGCCCTCCTGAAGTCCAGGGTTGTGATTCTGCTAGCTATTCTGGTCCTGCCACATGAGATCCTGAACTCCACCATCTCATGGTCACTACAACCAAGGCTGCCCTCAACCTTCACCGCTTCAACCAGACCCTCCTTGTTAGCAAGCACAAGATCCAGCAACGCTCCTCTCCTAGTTGGCTCATCCACCATTTGCATCAGAAAGTTATCATCAATGCACTGGAGGAACCTCCTGGACTGAGGATGGCTGGCTGAGTAGGCCTCCCAGCAAATATCAGGGTAGTTGAAGTCCCCGATGACAACCAGGGCCTGTAATTGTGAGACTGCTCTCAGCTGCCTGTAGAAGGCCTCATCACCCTCCTCATCCTGATCTGGTGGCCTGTAATAGACACCCACAACAGTATCACCCCTGCCAGCCTGCCCCTTAATTCGCACCCACAAACTCTCAACTCGCTCCTGATCCGCCCCTGGACAGAACTCAATACATTCTAGCTGCTCACTCACATAAAGAGCAACTCCACCACCTCTCCTTAGCGGCCTGTCTTTCCTGAACAGGACATAGCCATCCATGACCACATTCCAGTCATGTGAGGTGTCCCACCAAGTCTCTGTAATTGCCACTAGATCATAGCCCCCTGACCGAACACGGATTTCTAACTCCTCCTGTTTATTCCCCATGCTGCGCGCATTGGTGTACAGGCATGTCAGGGAGCGAGCTGAGCACACCGATTTCACCCCAGGGGGATGGGAGGCCTCCTGGTCTACGTCAATACTAGAGCGTTGCCCCAGTGGTGCAAGCCCAGCTACTACCCCATCCCCCTTCAAATCTAGTTTAAAGCTCTCCGAATGAGCCCTGCTAATTCCTGTCCCAGAACCCTTTTGCCCCTACGACATAAACCTTTCCCATGTATCACTGTCACGCCTGGTGTCTTATAAAACCAGCCATTATCAAGGAACCCAAAGCCCTGCCTGTAGCACCAGTCTCGTAGCCAGGCATTTATAGAGAGAATCCTACTATTCCATCCCACGTCATCACCTGAAAATGGAAGGAGGGAGGAGAAAACAACTTGTGCCCCAGACTCTTTCACCAACCGTCCTCGGGCCTTGTAGTCTTTCTTCATCCCCCTCAGACTACGGGATGCAGCTTCTTCCCCACCTGTCTGTAAGATCAGCAGGGGGTAGTAGTCTGTGGCCTTCACCAGGTTGGGGAGTTTCCTGGTGATATCCCTGATTCGGGCTCCAGGCAGGCTGCAGACCTCCCTGTGATGGGGGTCAGCTCGATGGCCTTCTATGATGACATGACTGGCTGGGTAGATGAGGGGAGAGCAGTGAGTGCAGTCCCCCTGTACTTGGCACTGGTGAGACCACACCTCGAATACTGTGTTCAGTTTTGGGCCCCTCACTACAAGAAAGACATTGAGGTGCTGGAGGGAGTCCAAAGAAGGGCAACGAAGCTGGTGAAGGGTCTGGAGCACAAGTCTTATGAGGAGCAGCTGAGAGAACTGGGTTGTTTAGTCTAGAGAAAAGGAGGCTCAGGGGAGACCTTATTGCTGTATACAACTACCTGAAAGGAGGTTGTAGCGAGGAGGGTGTTAGTCTCTTCTCTCAGGTGACAAGCGATAGGACAAGAGGAAACGGCCTCAAGTTGCTCCAGGGGAGGTTTAGATTGGTTATCAGGAAAAATTTCTTCACCGAAAGGGTTATCAAGCATTGGAAGAGGCTGCTCAGGGAAGTGGTGGAGTCACCATCCCTGGAGGTATTTAAAAGATGAGCAGATGTGGTGCTTAGGGACATGGTTTAGTGGTGGACTTGGTAGTGTTAGGTTAATAGTTGGACCTGATGATCTTAAAGGTCCTTTCCAACCAAAACGATTCTGTGATTCTATGATACATGCTCTATTTGAAGAGCATTCCCATCATCCTGCTTCCCTCTAGCTATTAAATATAGCTGTTCCCACAGTTCTTTTCCCCAGACTTCTCATTCTTTCTAGTATGGGAGTCAGTACCGCATGGGAATCAGTATATATTGTGCCAACACCCTGTTTGTCAGCTAACACTACCACCTGGAGCTCAGCCAATTGAACTAATCCCTGTGTCTCTTTTCTTTTCAGATGTCCTGTCCAAGGGGCGAAAGAGGGCAGCCCTTCCTTTCCATTCTCCTTTAACCCTTTTAGCTGATCCATTTGTAAAACAGACATTAGACCAAACTTTGCTATATTTTGTAAATCAGATGGGGGTGGCACATTTTGAATGGGTGAGGGCAGCATATCAAGGGGTGGCTCAGCACCCCCTTGCCATTGTACTCTACCAATTTCCCTGTAAGTCCTGTTCTCCCCTCAACCTAGTCGCAATGTGCTATGTATGTTACCATCTTCTGGATTGTACTGGAGCGTGCAATTCCCTGAGGAATGGGAGCATACTCTCCAATTTCTTTGAGGATGGGGAATGGGGTCTGTATTTCTAAGGGTGCATCTAATGTTTGGGTTCATCATCTAATAGGGCTACATAAGTAGCCAGCAGCGATTTTTCCCGGGGTCAATAATGCAATTGTGAACCTTGCCACCCCTTTGACCCAAACAGTATGGGAGTTAATTGGGGCTTATCGGATCCCAGAGGTCTCTTCCAACCTGATTGATTCTGTGAAATCCCCATTGATATCCTTTTTCTGCGAGTCCTATACGCAAGCTAAAGGAGGCCCCTGGTATTATTTGGCTCATAGCCTGATATTCTAAAACATTGTGTATTAATAAACGAAGCATCTCTTCATGAGGAACTGTCCATTCCCAGGTAGCATGCTTCACCAGATCGTATGATAGTCAAGCAATTATACTAAACATATACTAAACTAAATACTGAATTGCTGAGGCCTGAGCAATAGGCCCCGAATTAAAGTTGACCTCTAGATGAACCTCCAAGCACACATTATATAATATTAGTATCTGATTATTAGTGAGATATGCATGATCATTAACGAAAGGTGTAGCTTAAGTAAAATCTAATCCTTAGTGAAAGTGAAAAGTCATGAGAATGTATCCATGTCATGAGAACGTATCTATTTTTCCTTGTTTAGAGTCAGGCTGTCAAGGCTGGGAAACCAGGTGTCCGGCCTTGTCTGGGAACACGTAGTCAGAGCCAAAGAGATAAAGACACTCCCTTAGTTCCCCCTTAAGCCCTGGCCAGGCTTTGGGTGGCACCTAACGGAGTGAAACCAGACTTTTCTGCATTTGAAGTTATATAAGCTTGTTTATTCAATAGTATGAAAGCTGGACCCTCTTACAGCGACTTTGGAGACCTCACCTACGAGTGGACGCACTGCGTAGGACCTCCCGATTGCCGGGAAAGGCTCTCCAAATCCTCG
>NW_027167594.1:0-3859 GCF_013368605.1 Nyctibius grandis
GAAGAGGTGACTCATTCTGTTTATTAGAATGATACCAATCACAAGTCATTGGACTTATCTTTATTTCCTTGTATGCTTTTCTCTTCCCTTTTCCTTCTTTTAACTTGTTATCTTTTTCTGTCCTTACCTTTCTACACCCCCTGGAATCGAACCTTTCTACACCCCCTGGAATCGAACCACTGACTATACATCGATGATTTCTGAGCCACGGGGTGGTGTAGGGATCTGTTCCGTGTCCCCCTTTTTTTTTTTTTCTTCCTTTCGGCATTGTCTCAGAAACCGTATGCCCTGTGCTCAGACGCCATCTTGTGGAGTTACCGGACTGCCTGACCTTGGAGATGTTTCATGACGCAATAAGGTAGGCGCCGGCTTGAGGTCTCCGCCCTCCACGCCCTCCATCCGCCTCCGGAGAGACACATCCAGAGACACATCCAGCAACAGCCTGACAATGGGCCAATCCTACAGCGCAGGAACAGGACATGTCCCGCCCTCGGACCTGTGATTGGTGCGAACTGTTGACTGGCGGCTCCAAGTCACATGACTCTGCCGGAAAAACTCTATAAAAGAGGCCGGATCACTCGACCACGCGGGACCCCACCACCGTCTTCCGAGAATCAACAAAGGACCCGCGGGACGCCGCTGGTTGCCAGGGTGGTGACTATCCTTTCCCTCTCAACTGTTCTCTTTTCCTCTCTTTCTTTTACTCCTTTTCCTCTCTCTCTCTCTTTTCCTTGCTCACTGAGTTGCCTCATTGTTGGACTTAATAAAGTCAGAGTTAAGTTTCTTGATACCGTGCCTCGGTTGTGCTTTGTCCGAACTCAAGGATCACGAATCTATTTTATTTCAGGTCAGGATTATGGGGGGGTGCTTTACCTGCAGGCAGGTTAAGCATACCGGGTGATTTATAATTCGGCGGGCACCGCGTGGGGGCTGTCTGCATTGAACCAGTCACGCCCCACGTGGGCTGCACTGGAGTTAATAATTAGGCGGGTCCCTCTCGGGGACTGTCTGCATTGTATGTCTAGATTTACTACTTTTTACTAATTAGGCGGGCCCCCACGTGGGCTGTCTGCATTTTATTTCTAGATTTACTCCTTTTTTACTAATTAGGCAGGACTACGTAGGCTGTCTGCATTTTATTTCTAGACTTACTCCTTTTTTACTAATTAGACGGGCCTACGTAGGCTGTCTGCATTTTATTTCTAGATTTGCTTTTGAGGCAGAACTTAATCAGGAACCCGACAGTAGGTAAAAAAGCCCGGAGCCCCATGGTTGTTGGGGCTGTGAAAGGGCTGACACGGGACGATTGCAGCCAGGAAGAGCTTTCAAGGCCTGCATCTTTGTTGTGGGAGCAATCTGCGGACGTTCGCAGTTTGCAGCCGGGCTCAAGGCTAGTCTTTTTTTTTTTTCTTGGGCATAGTGTGAAACGTTTGGACTTTTGGGTAGGTAAACAAGCCCGAAGCCCCATGGTTGTTGGGGCTGTGAAAGGGCTGATATGGGACGATTACAGCCAGGAATAACTTTTAAGGCCTGCACCTTTGTTGTGGGAGCAATCTGCGGACGTTCGCATTTTGGAGCCGGAGTCACGGCTCGTATTTTCTTGGACATAGTGTGAAACGTTTGGACATTTGGGTAGGTAAACAAGCCTGGAGACCCATGGGTGTTGGGACTGTGAAAGGGCTGACATGGGACGATTGCAGCCAGGAATAGCTTTTAAGGCCTGCACCTTTGTTGCGGGAGCAATCTGCAGATGTTCGGATTTTGGAGTCTGGGTGTTGGCTCGTCTTTTTTTTTTTTTGGACATACTATGAAACATTTGGACATTTGGGTAGGCAAACAAGCCCGGAGCCCCATGGTTGTTGGGGCTGTGAAAGGGCTGATATGGGACGATTGCAGCCAGGAATAGCTTTTAAGGCCTGCACCTTTGTTGTGGGAGCAATCTGCGGATGTTCGCATTTTGGAGCCTGGCTCTTGGCTCGTATTTTCTTGGACATAGTGTGAAACGTTTGGACATTTGGGTAGGTAAACAAGCCCGGAGCCCCATGGTTGTTGGGGCTGTGAAAGGGCTGATATGGGACAATTGCAGCCAGGAATAGCTTTTAAGGCCTGCACCTTTGTTGTGGGAGCAATCTGTGGACGTTCGCATTTTGGAGCCTGACTCTCGGATATTTTTATCTTGGGCATAGTGTGAAACGTTCGGACATTTGGGTAGGTAAACAAGCCCGGAGCCCCATGTGTGTTGGTGCTGTGAAAGGGCTGATATGGGACGATTGCAGCCAGGAATAGCTTTTAAGGCCTGCACCTTTGTTGTGGGAGCAATCTGCCGACGTTCGCATTTTGGAGCCTCTCTCTCGGCTCGTATTTTCTTGGATATAGTGTGAAACATTTGTACTTTTGGGTAGGTAAACAAGCCCGGAGACCCATGGTTGTTGGGGCTGTGAAAGGGCAGATATGGGACGATTGCAGCCAGGAATAGCTTTTAAGGCCTGCGCCTTTGTTGCGGGAGCAATCTGCAGAGGTTCTGATTTTGGAGTCTGGGTGTTGTCTCGTCTTATTTTTTTTTGGACATACTATGAAACGTTTGGACATAGGGGTAGGTAAACAAGCCGAGAGCCCCATCATTACTGGGGCTGTGAAAGGGCTGACATGGGACGATTACAGCCAGGAATAGCTTTCAAGACCTGCACCTTTGTTGTGGGAGCAATCTGCGGACGTTCGCAGTTTGGAGCCGGGCTCAAGGCTAGTCTTTTTTTTTTTCTTGGGCATATTGTGAAACGTTTGGACTTTTGCGTAGGTAAACAAGCCCGGAGCCCCATGGTTATTGGGGCTGTGAAATGGCTGATATGGGACGACTGCAGCCAGGAATAGCTTTTAAGGCCTGCATATTTCCTGTGGGAGCAATCTGCGGACGTTCGCATTTTGGAGCCTCTCTCTCGGCTCGTATTTTCTTGGACATAGTGTGAAACGTTTGGACATTTGGGTAGGTAAACAAGCCCGAAGCCCCATGGTTGTTAGGCCTGTGAAAGGGCTGATATGGGACGATTACAGCCAGGAATAGCTTTTAAGGCCTGCACCTTTGTTGTGGGAGCAATCTGCGGACGTTCGCATTTTGGAGCCTCTCTCTCGGCTCGTATTTTCTTGGACATAGTGTGAAACGTTTGGACATTTGGGTAGGTAAACAAGCCCGGAGACCCATGGTTGTTGGGACTGTGAAAGGGCTGATATGGGACGATTACAGCCAGGAATAGCTTTTAAGGCCTGCACCTTTGTTGTGGGAGCAATCTGCGGACGTTCGCATTTTGGAGCCAGGCTCACGGCTCGCCTTTTTTTTTTTTTTTTGAGATAGTGTGAAACGTTTGGACATTTGGGTGGGTAAACAAGCCCGGAGCCCCATGGTTGTTGGGGCTGTGAAAGGGCTGATATGGGACGATTGCAGCCAGGAATAGCTTTTAAGGCCTGCACCTTTGTTGTGGGAGCAATCTGCGGACGTTCGCATTTTGGAGCCTGGCTCTTGGCTCGTATTTTCTTGGACATAGTGTGAAACGTTTGGACATTTGGGTAGGTAAACAAGCCCGGAGCCCCATGGTTGTTGGGGCTGTGAAAGGGCTGATATGGGACGACTGCAGCCAGGAATAGCTTTTAAGGCCTGCACCTTTGTTGTGGGAGCAATCTGCGGACGTTCGCATTTTGGAGCCTGGCTCTTGGCTCGTCATTTTATTTTCTTGGACATAGTGTGAAACGTTTGGACTTTTGGGTAGGTAAACAAGCCCGGAGACCCATGGTTGTTGGGGCTGTGAAAGGGCTGATATGGGACGATTGCAGCCAGGAATAGCTTTTAAGGCCTGCACCTTTGTTGTGG
>NW_027167595.1:0-3818 GCF_013368605.1 Nyctibius grandis
TGGGGTGGGAAACCCCAAAGATGGGGTTCCGGATAGAAATGGGGTCTTGGGGGGAGGTTTTTAGGGTCAGAAACCCCAAAACTGTGGTTCCAGGTAGAAATTGGGTCTTGGGGGGAGGATTTGGGGTGGGAAACCCCAAAATGGGGTGAGAAAAGAGGGTTCTAAGTGGAAATGGGGTGTCAGGGAAAGGATTCGCGGTCAGACACCCCAAAAATGGGGAGAGAAAAGGGGGTTTCCAGGTGGAAATGGGGTGTCAGGGTGAAGTTTTTAGGGTCAGAAACCCCAAAAATGGGGTTCCAGGTAGAAATGGGGTGCTGGGGGGGGGGTTTGGGGTGGGAAACCCCAAAGATGGGGTGAGAAAAGGGGGTTCCAGGTAGAAATAGGGTGTCAGGAGAAGGATTTGGGGTGAGACACCCCAAAAATGGGGTTCCAGGGAGAAATGGGGTGTCGTGGGGAGATTTTTAGGGTCAGAAACCCCAAAAATGGGGTGAGAAAAGGGGGTTCCAGGTAGAAATGGGGTTTTGGGGGGAGATTTTTAGGGTCAGAAACCCCCAAAGTGGGGTTCTAGGTAGGAATGGGGGTGTTGGGGGTAGGTTTTGGGGTCAGACACCCCAAAGATGGGGTGAGAAAAGGGGCTGGCACAAAAAGTGGGGTGTCAAGGGGAGGTTTTGGGGTGGGAAACCCCCAAAATGGGGTGAGAAATGGGGGTTCCAGGGAGAAATGGGGTGCCAGGGTGAGGTTTTTAGGATCAGAAACCCAAAAAATGGGATTCCAGGTAGAAATGGGATGTCAGAGAGGGGCTTTGGGGTTGGAAATGCAAAAAGGGGTGAGAAATGGGGGTGTCAGGAGTAGGTTTTTAGGGTCAGAAACCCCAAAAGGGGTGAGAAAAGGGCTCCCAGGTAGGAATGGGCGTGTCAGGGGTAGGTTTTAGGGTCAGACATCCCAAAAATGGACTTCCAGGTATAAATGGGGTGTCAGGGGGACGATTTGGGGTGAGAAAAGGGGGATTCAGGTAGAAAAGGGGTGGCAGGGTGAGGTTTTTGGGGTCAGACACCCCCAAAATGGGGTCCCAGGCAGACCTGGGGTCTTGGGGGGGGGGTTTGGGGTGGGAAACCACAAAAATGGGGTTCCAGGTAGAAATGGGGTGTCGGGGGGAGGTTTTGGGGTTGGAAACACCAAAAAGGGGGTGAGAAAAGGGGGTTCCACATAGAAATGAAGTGCCAAGGGGAGTTTTTTAGGGTCAGAAACCCCAAAAATGGGGTTCCAGGTGGAAAGGGGGTGCTGAGGGAAGGATTTGGGATGAGAAACCCCAAAACTGTGGTTTCTGGTACAAATTGGGTCTTGGGGGGAGGATTTGGGGTGGGAAACCCCAAAGATGGGGTGAGAAAAGGGGGTTCTAAGCGGAAATGGGGTGTTGGGGGAAGGATTCGGGGTCAGAAACCCCAAAAATGGGCTTCCAGGTATAAATGGGATGTCAGGGGGACTATTTGGGGTGAGAAAAGGGGGATTCAGGTAGAAAAGGGGTGGCAGGGTGAGGTTTTTGGGGTCAGACACCACAAAAACGGGGTTCCAGGGAGAAATGGGGGTGTCAGGGGGAGATTTTGGGGTCAGAAACCCCCAAATGGGGTGAGAAAAGGGGGTTCCAGGTGGAAATGGGGTTTTGGGGGGGGGTTCTGGGGCGGGTACCGGCGTCGAGGGTCTTGACGATGGCGGGCGCGCGGTCGATGTCGAGCAGCAGCCCCTCGAACCAGCCGCCCTCGGCCAGGTAGAGGAAGACCCCGAGGCGGTTGCGCAGCGCGGCCAGAGCCTCCTGCCGCCGCCGGCCCACCTCGTCCGGGTGGTACTTGGAGCGGAACCTGGCGGGGACACGGGGGGGGACACGGGGGGGGGTCAGGGGTGGGGGGGGACGCGGCCCTGCGCCACCCTGGGGGGGCCGGGGGGCAGGGGGGAGACCCCAGTGTGGCACATGTGGGGTGGGGGGACCCCAGTCTGGTACATATGGGGTGGGGGGACCCCTTGTCTGGTACATATGGGGTGGGGGGGACCCCAATCTGGGGTGGGGACCCCAATATGGCACATATGGGGTGGGGGGGCCCCCAATCTGGGGTGGAGACCCCAGTGTGGCACATACGGGGTGGGGGAGGACCCCAATCTGGCATATCTGGGGTGGGGGGGCCCCAGTCTGGTACATATGGGGTGCGGGGACCCCAATCTGGGGTGGGGACCCCAATATGGCACATATAGGGTGGGGGGACCCCTGATATGGGGTGGGGGGACCCCAGTCTGGCACATATCTGGGGTGGGGGGACCCCAATCTGGCACATATGGGGTGGGGGGGGACCCCAGTCTGGCACATATGGGGTGGGGGGACCCCAATCTGGGGTGGGGGGGACCCCTTGTCTGGCATATATGGGGTGGGGGGGGACCCCAATCTGGCACATATGGGGTGGGGGGGCCCCTGATCTGGGGTGGGGGGACCCCAGTCTGGCACATACTGGGTGGGGGGGCCCGTGATCTGGGGTGGGGACCCCAATCTGGTACATATGGGGTGGGGAGACCCCAATCTGGGGTGGGGGGGACCCCAGTGTGGCACATATGGGGTGGGGGGACCCCAGCCTGGGGTGGGGGGACCCCAATCTGGCACCTCTGGGGTGGGGGGGCCCCTGATATGGGGTGGGGGGACCCCAATCTGGTACATATGGGGTGGGGGGCCCCAATCTGGTACATATGGGGTAGGGGGGGACCCCAGTGTGGGGTGGGGGGGCCCCAATCTGGCACCTCTGGGGTGGGGGGACCCCTGATCTGGGATGGGGGGACCCCAGTCTGGCACATATGGGGTGGGGGGGCCCCTGATATGGGGTGGGGGGACCCCAATCTGGCACATATGGGGTGGGGGGGACCCCTGATTTGGGGTGGGGGGGACCCCAATCTGGTACATATGGGGTGGGGGGGACCCCTGATTTGGGGTGGGGGGGACCCCAGTCTGGCACATATGGGGTGGGGGGACCCCAACCTGACACATATGGGGTGGGGGGGACCCCAATCTGGGGTGGGGGGACCCCAACCTGACACATATGGGGTGGGGGGGACCCCAGTCTGGCACATATGGGGGGGGCGGACCCCTGATCTGCCCCAACTGGGATACAGGGACCCCCCAACTGCCCCAATTAGGTTATAGGGACCCCTGTGTCCCCTAAATGGGGGGCAGGGACCCCCCCCCACCCCCCATCCCCTCAGGCCCCTCCCCCCCCCCCCCTTTTACCACCCCCCAGATCTGGGGGGGTTGTTGCCCCCCTCAGCCCACGCCGGGGGCGGGGGGGCCGGAGCGGCGGCGGCGGCGATCCCGGGGGGGGGGGGGGGTGTTTTGGGGGGGGGGGGGGGGGGTCGGGGGGGGTCATACATACGCTTGGCACGAGCGTCGCCGTCCGGCCGGGCCCCCGCTGCGGCGCTTTGCTAATTATTATAATTAACCCCCCCTTGATTGGGGGGTTTGAAAGCAAAAGCGACTTGAAAAAACCGCAACGAAACGGGGTGAAAAAGCTGGAAAACGGTAAAAACGGCGGGGGGGGGAGGGGCTCCCCCCCGTGCTTTGGCCTCCACGGCGTGGGGGGGGGCCCGATTAATTAGTAATTAAAAAATAAAACAACAAACGAGCCCGGGCCGGGCGCCCCTGCCTGCTTCCTGCCACTGGAGCTGGCGACCGCATTGTGCGCGGCCCTGCGCCCTGGCTGTCTGCCCGCGGCCCCCCCCCCTAATTAGGGGGGGGCGGTAATTAAGGGTTGGGGTGTTAATTAGGGTGGACGTCCGCAGGGAGAAGC
>NW_027167596.1:0-3845 GCF_013368605.1 Nyctibius grandis
TTATAAAGCCCCCAACTTACTTATAAAGCCCCCAACTAATTAAGCCCCAACTAATAAGCCCCCAACTTATTAAGCCCCCAACTTATTAAGCCCCCAACTTATTAAGCCCCCAACCAACTAAATAAGCCCCCAACTGATTAAGCCCCCAACTGATTAAGCCCCCACTAATTAAGCCCCCAACTAATTAAGCCCCCAACTAATTAAGCCCCCAACTAATTAAGCCCCCAACTAATTAAGCCCCCAACTAATTAAGCCCCCAACTAATTAAGCCCCCAACTAATTAAGCCCCCAACTAATTAAGCCCCAACTTATTAAGCACCAACTTATTAAGCCCCAACTAATATAAAGCCCCTTCTAATTAAGCCCCAATTAATAAACAAAAATGTAAAAGTAATTGTAAATGTAACAGAAGTTAAAAAAAAACCCCTAAAAACATTAACATCTAATCCTAAAAAAATGTAAAATTATAATAGATTTAGACCTGTACATTACTAGGAAGGTAGACGTGGACGCCGGAAATTCTGGTAGACGTGGACGCTAGATAATGTACGACAGATAGACGTGCACGCCAGAAGCACTGAGGTAGACGTGCACGCCAGAAGCACTGAGGTAGACGTGCACGCCAGAAGCACTGAGGTAGACGTGCACGCCAGAAGCACTGAGGTAGACGTGCACGCCAGAAGTACTGAAATAGACCAGTGGAAAAAAAAGAAAAATGAAAAAAAAGACCAACTAATAAAGTCCCAATTAATAACTAATAAAGCCCCCACTAATAACTAATAAAGCCCCCACTAATAACTAATAAAGCCCCCACTAATAACTAATAAGCCCCCACTAATAACTAATAAGCCCCCAACTTATTAAGCCCCCAACTTATTAAGCCCCCAACTTATTAAGCCCCCAACTTATTAAGCCCCCAACTTATTAAGCCCCCAACTTATTAAGCCCCCAACTTATTAAGCCCCCAACTAATGAAGCCCCAACTAATGAAGCCCCAACTAATAAAGCCCCCAACTAATAAAGCCCCCAACTAATAAAGCCCCCAACTAATAAAGCCCCCAACTAATAAAGCCCCCAACTAATAAGCCCCCAACTAATAAAGCCCCCAACTAATAAGCCCCCAACTAAATAAGCCCCCACTAATTAAGCCCCCACTAATTAAGCCCCCAACTAATTAAGCCCCCAACTAATTAAGCCCCAACTATTTAAGCCCCAAATTTTTAAGCCCCAACTTATTAAGCACCAACTTATTAAGCCCCAACTAATATAAAACCCCTTCTAATTAAGCCCCAATTAATAAACAAAAATGTAAAAGTAATTGTAAATGTAACAGAAGTTAAAAAAAAACCCCTAAAAACATTAACATCTAATCCTAAAAAAATGTAAAATTATAATAGATTTAGACCTGTACATTACTAGGAAGGTAGACGTGGACGCCGGAAATTCTGGTAGACGTGGACGCTAGATAATGTACGACAGGTAGACGTGCACGCCAGAAGCACTGAGGTAGACGTGCACGCCAGAAGCACTGAGGTAGACGTGCACGCCAGAAGCACTGAATAGACCAGTGGAAAAAAAAGAAAAATGAAAAAAAAGACCAACTAATAAAGTCCCAATTAATAACTAATAAAGCCCCCACTAATAACTAATAAAGCCCCCACTAATAACTAATAAAGCCCCCAACTTAATAAGCCCCCAACTTATAAGCCCCCAACTTATAAGCCCCCAACTTAATAAAGCCCCCAACTTATAAAGCCCCCAACTTATAAAGCCCCCAACTTATAAAGCCCCCAACTTATAAAGCCCCCAACTTATAAAGCCCCCAACTTATAAAGCCCCCAACTTATAAAGCCCCCAACTTATAAAGCCCCCAACTTATAAAGCCCCCAACTTATAAAGCCCCCAACTTATAAAGCCCCCAACTTATAAAGCCCCCAACTTATAAAGCCCCCAACTTATAAAGCCCCCAACTTATAAAGCCCCCAACTTATAAAGCCCCCAACTTATAAAGCCCCCAACTAATTATGGCCCCAACTTATAAAGCCCCCAACTTATAAAGCCCCCAACTTATAAAGCCCCCAACTTATAAAGCCCCCAACTTATAAAGCCCCCAACTTATAAAGCCCCCAACTTATAAAGCCCCCAACTTATAAAGCCCCCAACTTATAAAGCCCCCAACTTATAAAGCCCCCAACTTATAAAGCCCCCAACTTATAAAGCCCCCAGCTTATAAAGCCACTAAATAATAAAGCCCCCAACTAATTATGGCCCCAACTAATAAAGCCCCCAACTTATTAAGCCCCCAAATTATTAAGCCCCCAACTTATTAAGCCCCCAACTTATTAAGCCCCCAACTTATTAAGCCCCCAACTAAATAAGCCCCCAACTAAATAAGCCCCCAACTAAATAAGCCCCCAACTGATTAAGCCCCCAACTGATTAAGCCCCCACTAATTAAGCCCCCAACTAATTAAGCCCCCAACTAATTAAGCCCCAACTTTTTAAGCCCCAACTTATTAAGCACCAACTTATTAAGCCCCAACTAATATAAAGCCCCTTCTAATTAAGCCCCAATTAATAAACAAAAATGTAAAAGTAATTGTAAATGTAACAGAAGTTAAAAAAAAACCCCTAAAAACATTAACATCTAATCCTAAAAAAATGTAAAATTATAATAGATTTAGACCTGTACATTACTAGGAAGGTAGACGTGGACGCCGGAAACTCTGGTAGACGTGGACGCTAGATAATGAACTACAGGTAGACGTGCACGCCAGAAGCACTGAGGTAGACGTGCACGCCAGAAGAACTGAGGTAGACGTGCACGCCAGAAGCACTGAAATAGACCAGTGGAAAAAAAAGAAAAATGAAAAAAAAGACCAACTAATAAAGTCCCAATTAATAACTAATAAAGCCCCCACTAATAACTAATAAAGCCCCCACTAATAACTAATAAAGCCCCCACGAATAACTAATAAAGCCCCCACTAATAACGCCCCCAACTAATAACGCCCCCAACTAATAAAGCCCCCAACTAATAAAGCCCCCAACTTATAAAGCCCCCAACTTATAAAGCCCCCAACTTATAAAGCCCCCAACTTATAAAGCCCCCAACTTATAAAGCCCCCAACTTATAAAGCCCCCAACTTATAAAGCCCCCAACTTATAAAGCCCCCAACTTATAAAGCCCCCAACTTATAAAGCCCCCAACTTATAAAGCCCCCAACTTATAAAGCCCCCAACTTATAAAGCCCCCAACTTATAAAGCCCCCAACTTATAAAGCCCCCACCTTATAAAGCCCCCAACTTATAAAGCCCCCACCTTATAAAGCCCCCACCTTATAAAGCCCCCAACTTATAAAGCCCCCAACTTATAAAGCCCCCAACTTATAAAGCCCCCAACTTATAAAGCCCCCAGCTAATTATGGCCCCAACTAATAAAGCCCCCAACTAATAAAGCCCCCAACTAATAAAGCCCCCAACTTATAAAGCCCCCAACTTATAAAGCCCCCAACTTATAAAGCCCCCAACTTATAAAGCCCCCAACTTATAAAGCCCCCAACTTATAAAGCCCCCAACTTATAAAGCCCCCAACTTATAAAGCCCCCAACTTATAAAGCCCCCAACTTATAAAGCCCCCAACTTATAAGCCCCCAACTTATAAAGCCCCCAACTTATAAAGCCCCCAACTTATAAAGCCCCCAACTTATAAAGCCCCCAACTTATAAAGCCCCCAACTTAATAAAGCCCCCAACTTATAAAGCCCCCAACTTAATAAGCCCCCAACTATATAAGCCCCCAACTTATTAAGCCCCCAACTAATTAAGCCCCCACTAATTAAGCCCC
>NW_027167597.1:0-2716 GCF_013368605.1 Nyctibius grandis
TCTTTATGACCACTTTATGTTCTTTTCTACTATAATCTGGTAAACCTAAAGCCGGTGCTTGCCTTAAGGCACTTTTCAGACTTGTGAAAGCTTTTTCTCTCTCCGGACCTCAGCTGATGGGTTCGATTTCCTCTCATTTCGTGTGGCAGCATGCAAGGGTTTTGCCAATTCACTGAAATTGGGTATCCAAGGGCGACAAAATCCTACTTGTCCTACGAACCCCCGAATTTGTTTCTTTGGTACAGGCCTAGGTAATTCTTGCATCATCTTAATTCGCTCAGGATCTTTCTCTCTCGTACCTGGACTTAATATAAATCCAAGCTACTTCACTTTTTGTTGGTAGAACTGCAATTTTGATGGAGATGCTCGGTGACCTTTTGCAACCAACTTATTACACAGATATCGAGTGCCTGTAATACAATCCTCCCTTGAAGGACATACTAACAATAAATCATCTGCATATTGTATTAATTCAGACTTGCGTGGAAAAAAACAAATCAGCCAAATCTCCTTTCAAAATTTGGGAGGATATTGTTGGCGAGCTTGTAAATCCCTGGGGTAACCGAGTCCAGGTTAATTGCTTCCCTTGCCAAGTGAAGGCAAATCTGTGCTGGCTTTTCTCAGCCACAGCTATGCTAAAGAAAGCTCCCGTCAAATCCAATACAGTGTCAAATTTTCCCCAAATAGGTATTTGAGTCATAATCAAATTTGGATCAGGTACAACTGGATGGGCAACGATTACAAATCCATTTACTGCTCTTAAATCTTGTAGAAATCTATATTCTGGATCCCCATCTTTTTATCAAATCGGTGTTTACTAACCGGGAGTGTAGGTGTATTAAAAGAACTTTGACATTTTTTTTTTTAAAATCCCTTTTTCCAAGAACGATTTTATTTGTTTTCCAATACTTGGGATGGCTTCTGCCACAACTGGGTATTGCCTAATAGAAGGAGCAGTCCCTCCTTTTGTTTTAAGCGCTACTGGTTCTGCAGATGTTAACAGTCCAATATCATCCCCGGAGAGACTCCCTAATTTTTTAGCTACATCGTTCAATTCTTTCGGGATTTTAAGCTCGCCTTCTGGAATTCCTACAGTTTGTATTCCCATTACGATTACTCGAATTCCTTTGGGAGTTAAAGCTCGGCACGTTCCCAATTCTTGCAATAAATCTCTCCCAAACAGTGAAATAGGAGAAGCTGGCGAAATAACAAATCGACCCCATATCAAATGATCATGAAAAACAACAGGAAGAGGAAGGGAAGGTGGTAACTTATTAATTATTAATTAATTATTATTAACCCAAAACCCCAGTAACCTTTACAGACTCCTCAGATAGCTGTGACACATGAAAATGTAACAATGATAAAGTCGCACCGGTATCTGTTAAGAACTTAATAGCAACGCCACTTACCTTAGCTGTGATAAATCCCTCATTCTTTACCTTAATCCCAGAGTCTCGATCCATAAACTTCACAGCGAGAACGCGGACGCTCCGGTCTTTCTGCTCCGTCTCTTCCACCGTTGTTAGAGGTTGGTCTCTACGGGACATCCTCTCTACGGTCAGGATTACACAAGGAGCTCTGAGAACAACATTCATGGATTGTGAAAGCCCACCCGTGTTTATCAGATTGACTTATATTTATTATTCTATTCTTAATTCATGAGAACTTCTGTAACAATTTATGTGAAAACTTCTACAACAATCCGGACCTGTGACTAAACCGATCGTCAGTCAAAGCTTAATGAGCAGCTACGCAGGACTAGGCCGACAAGTATTAATTTCTGACGATTCCAGTAAAAAGGATGTACGCTTAACCTTTTTTACCTTAAAAGAATACAGAGTACTTGTGGAAGACCATCAGCCCGCAAACAGCTGTGCTTTACTTGCAGAGCAGGGGATTCCCTTGGGGAGGCTGCACCGAGAATAGTTCTCGCTCCCTTTTAAGATAAAGGAGCCCCGAGCAGTTCACGGGGCCCTTTGAGGCATGAAAGAAGTAAACGTGTGTGTTGAAGGGCAGTTCTGAAGACAGAACTGAAAACAAGGAACGGCTGTTGATGTTCTGAGCCCACAGCACCGTGGCTCTTCCCAGAAGGGGTGATGAGCGCTCAGCCTGTGAACGTTGACGGTGTCTCGAACCGCCCAGTCCGGCTCCTGCATTTCACTAGGGCAGTAGAACAGCAATAAAGGAGCCCGAGGCCTTTGGCTTTCAGCCCTCGCCTCCTCCCTCGCAGAGTCCCTGCCTTCTTTTCCGCTCGCCCCAAATACTTACAAATAAGAAGCAGTAGAAATAAGGTTCTAAACAGACTTCAGGTATTTTAGGTTAATACTCAGGAGACGCCGGCAGTGCAAAGCAGACTCTGGTCAAGACGGGACGCTGGTCACGGCGAGAACATCGAGGATGGGGTGTTGAGCGGAGCCCAGGCGGAACCAGAAGATAAAGATCAGCTGACCGGCGGTGAAGAACGGACTTCTGTGGACTCTGGAGGAAGTGAACTTCAACGAAACAAGACAGTTTTTAGAGCTATAAGCATATGCACGGATTCCAGTAAAAATATTCTACAAAACTGAACAGTTGCAAGAAAGCGCATCAGATAATAATAATTAAAAAAAAAATTAGCAGAAACCTGCAGCGAGCGTTTGCCACGGTTTTTACGAAGGAGTGCAAATTTTCCTTCTGCCCCCCCCGTGTGAAAGATCACATCCAATCTACAGAT
>NW_027167598.1:0-109987 GCF_013368605.1 Nyctibius grandis
ACTAGTAATCATCCAATGTTTCCTGAAAAATTTGAAATCATCATTAGCATAATCAGGATCAGATTCATTGTACTGCAGCACTTATAGCAAATATTTTATCTTCTTTTCAAAATATCACATATTTTTCATCACTCTAATTTTGTTTGTTTGTTTGTTTGCAACATCTTTGTTGTGCAAAGCATTTGACACTGTCCCGCACGACATCCTTGTCTCTAAATTGGAGAGACATGGACTGGAGGGATGGACCACTCGGTGGATAAAGAATTGGCTGGATGGTCGCACTCAAAGAGTTACGGTCAACGGCTCAATGTCCAAGTGGACACCAGTGACGAGTGGCGTTCCTCAGGGGTCCGTACTGGGATCAGCACTGTTTAAGATCTTTGTTGGTGACATGGACAGTGGGATTGAGTGCGCCCTCAGCAAGTTTGCCGACGACACCAAGCTGTGCAGTGTGGTCGACACGCTGGAGGGAAGGGATGCCATCCAGAGGGACCTTGACAGGCTTGAGAGCTGGGCCTGTGCAAACCGCATGAAGTTCAACAAGGCCTAGTGCAAGGTCCTGCATGTGGGTTGGGGCAATCCCAAGCACAAATACAGGCTGGGTGGAGAATGAATTGAGAGCAGCCCTGAGGAGAAGGACTTGGGGGTGATGGTTGACGAGAAGCTCAACATGAGCCGGCAGTGCGTGCTTGCAGCACAGAAGGCCAACCGTATCCTGGGCTGCATCAAAAGCAGCGTGGCCAGCAGGTCGAGGGAGGTGATTCTGCCCCTTTACTCCGCTCTCGTGAGACCCCACCTGGTGTACTGCGTTCAGCTCTGGGGCCCCCAACATAAGAAGGACATGGAGCTCTTGGAACGAGTCCAGAGGAGGGCCACGAAGATGATCAGAGGGCTGGAGCACCTCTCCTATGAAGACAGGCTGAGAGAGTTGGGGCTGTTCAGCCTGGAGAAGAGAAGGCTCCAGGGAGACCTCATAGCAGCCTTCCAGTACCTGAAGGGGGCCTACAGGAAAGCGGGAGAGGGGCTTTTTACAAGGGCATGTAGTGACAGGACGAGGGTGAGTGGTTTTAAACTGAAAGAGGGTAGATTAATTTACACAGAATCACAGAATCAACCAGGTTGGAAGAGACCTCTGGGATCATCGAGTCCAACCGTTGCCCTGACACCACCCTGTTGACTAGACCATGGCACTAAGTGCCATGTCCAGTCTTTTCTTAAACACATCCAGAGATGGTGACTCCACCACCTCCCTGGGCAGCCCATTCCAATGTCTAATAAACCTTTCTGAAAAGAAATTCTTCCTAATGTCCAACCTGAACCTCCCCTGGCAAAGCATGAGGCTGTGTCCTCTTCTCCTATCGCTAGTTGCCCGGGAGAAGAGGCCGACTCCCACTTCACTACAACCTCCCTTCAGGTAGTTGTAGACTGCAATAAGGTCACCTCTGAGCCTCCTCTTCTCCAGGCTAAACAACCCCAGCTCCCTCAGCCGTTCCTCGTAGGTCAGACCCTCCAGACCCTTCACCAGCTTGGTCGCCCTCCTCTGGACTCGCTCCAACACCTCAACATCTTTCTTGAAGTGCGGGGCCCAGAACTGGACACAGTACTCAAGATGCGGCCTCACCAGTGGTACAGAGTACAGAGGGACGATCACTTCCCTAGACCAGCTGGCTACACTATTCCTAATAGAGGCCAGGATGCCATTGGCCTTCTTGGCCACCTGGGCACACTGCTGGCTCATGTTTAGCCGACTGTCAATCAGCACCCCCAGGTCTCTTTCCACTGGGCCGCTTTCTAACCACTCTTCCCCCAGCCTGTAGTGCTGCATGGGGTTGTTGTGGCCGAAGTGTAAGACCCGGCACTTGTTCTTGTTGAACCTCATGCCGTTGGTCTCAGCCCATCTATCTAACCTGTCCAAATCCCTCTGTACGGCCTTCCTACCCTCCAGCAGATCGACACTCCCACCCAGCTTGGTGTCATCTGCAAATTTACTGAGGGTGCCCTCAATCCCTACGTCTAGATCATCTATAAAGATATTGAACAGCACCGGCCCCAGAACTGAGCCCTGGGGAACACCGCTAGTGACCGTCTGCCAGTTGGACTTTGCCCCATTCACCACCACTCTCTGGGCTCGGCCATCCAGCCAGTTTTTAACCCATTTAAGAGTCCACCCATCCAAGCCCCGGGCAGCCAGTTTGTCTAGGAGGATGCTGTGGGAGACAGTGTTGAATGCCTTACTGAAGTCTAGATAGACTACATCCACAGCCCTGCCCTCATCTACTAAGCGGGTCACTTGGTCATAGAAGGAGATCAGGTTGGTCAAGCAGGACTTACCTTTCATGAATCCATGTTGGCTGGCCCCGATGCCCCGATTGTCCTGCATGTGCCGTGTAATGGCACTCAGGATGATCTGTTCCATCACCTTGCCTGGCACTGAGGTCAAGCTGACAGGCCTATAGTTCCCTGGATCATCCTTCCGGCCCTTCTTGTAGATGGGCGTTATGTTTGCTAATTTCCAGTCAGCTGGAACTTCTCCAGTTAACCAGGACTGCCAGTAGATAATCGAGAGTGGTTTGGCAAGTTCATCTGCCAGTTCCTTCATTACTCTGGGGTGAATCCCATCCGGGCCCATAGCCTTGTGGGTGTCCAACTGGCACAGCAGGTCACTAACCATCTCTTCCTGGATTACAGGGCGTTCACACAGCCCCCATCCCTAACTTCAGGCTCTGGGGGCCGAGTCTCCTGAGGACAACCGGTCTTGACATTAAAGACCGAGGCAAAGGCGGCACTGAGCACCTCTGCCTTTTCCTCATCCCCTGACACTACACTACCCTCCTCATTCAGCAAGTGGTGGAGGCTCTCCTTGACCCTCCTTTTGCTGTTAATGTATTTGTAGAAGCTTTTTTTGTTATCTTTGACTGTAGCAGCCAAATCAAGCTCTAATTGAGCTTTGGCCCTTCTAATCTTCTCCCTACACGACCTGGCAACATCCCTATAGACCTCCCAAGTTACCCGACCCTTCTTCCAGAGCAAATAGGCTCTCTTTTTTTCCTTAAGTTCTAGCCTAAGTTCTCTGTTTAACCAGGCTGGTCTTTTTCCCCGACGGCTTGTCTTCCTACACACCGGGACAGCCTGCTCCTGAATATTTAGCAATTCCCTTTTGAAGCATGTCCAGCCTTCCTGGACTCCTTTGCCCTTCAGGACCGACTCCCAAGGGACTCTGTCCACCAGCCTCTTAAACAGGCTAAAGTCTGCCCACCAGAAATCTAAGGCAGAAGTTCTGCTCTCGCCCCTCCTTACTTCCCCCACTGTCGAAAACTCTAACATTTCATGGTCACTACTCCCAAGACGGCCACCAACCCTCACATCTCCCACTAGTCCTTCTCTGTTCACAAACAACAGGTCAAGCAGGGCCCCTCCTCTAGTGGGCTCATTTACCACTTGCATGAGGAAGTTGTCCTCCACACATTCGAGGAATCTCCTAGATTGCTTCCTCTCTGCCATGTTGTATTTCCAGCAATTTAGATATTAGGAAGAAATTCTTTACTGTTCCCTGTGAAGCAGGTCCAGTCTGCATATTGGGCCTTCTGTTCCCTTCAGGACGGAGTCTCCCAGGACAATGATCCATCTTTTTTTCTTTAAGGATGTTGTTTTGATGCAGGGCTTAGGTCGACTTGACCTCGGCAGCACCTCTGAGCTAGTTGAACCATCCTCCTCCTTACTGTCCTGGTCCCCTTGCAGAGCCTCATACCTGTTACTCAGGGGCACCTGGGATGGTGGGGCAGTCACTGAGGTAATGTGCCTGCTGCAGCAGGCAGAAAATTGCTGCCATTGCCCTTTATCCCTTAAGTCCCTCTGTTCAGCCATGCAGGAAGAGGACCAGGAATCCCCCCTGTCACATGCCCTGTCTGCTTGTCAGGCCCACCCCAGGAAAGGTAGGGTGCAATTCCCATAGTCTCTCTAGAATTCCCTGGTACTCCTCATCCTACTCACCTCCTCTCCCATCACCAGAGTTGTTCCTCTACCTGGGCACACCTCACACAGGTGTGCTCACTGCTGCCATCTGGTGCTGGCATGAGAGCAAGGCAGGCACCGCAGCCTGACACCTGGGTGGCAGCATGTTCCCCCCGGAGCTGTGTCTAGGAAGCTGCATCAGTTGTGGCAGTTGCAGACCTTAGAGAGGCCTTGGCTCTCTGCCGGGTGGATACCATCGCTCCCCGGTCGAGTTGGCAGATCTTTAGCGCCCTTTCTGCGCGAACTGCCGCGCCACGCCCCGGTCGCTGACGCTCCCAAGGCCGCCTTTTGTAGGAGGGGCCGCAGTTGCTCCGGCAACACCCCCGCCTCGTCAGTGACTCTCTGCGACAGCCGCCGGCTCCGGGCGGCTCTCGCCGCTGCCCTGGCGTTTCCTTACCTCAGGAAAAGCTGCTGTGCGCCGAGATCTGCCGCTCCGTTGCAGGACGGGCCGGCTCCGGAGCCGCTCCCCTCGGCGACTGACTGAGGTAAAAATCTTTTGTATTAGCAATTCCACGTCCAAGTGCAATATTAATAATGACACAAATCATAAATTCATCCTCTAGGGAATTTGTTTGCATGAACCTGAAATGTCAGTTCATCAGGATTTTGCCAAAGGAAAGAAATATTCAGCAGGTCTGTCATTAGGGGAGTGTGGTTTTCTTATTAAAAAAAAAAAACCAAGCATAGCTACATTTGGAAAGTCAGAACATTTTTTATTGTTGTTGTTTTTATTATTATTTCCTCCAGAGAGAATAAAAGTTTCTGATGCCTTCCCTTGCTTTGGAGGGATGGTCATGACTGAAAGTTGTCCTTGAATTTATATGACTTTGCACAACTTTATTATGATATCAAATTGCTCTCATAGGGCATTCTCCCAGATGCTGCCAACTTTCAGGGAGAAGCAGGAGGGAGAGTGGGGGTAGTTATGGGTTCCAAAGCCAATGCTGACTTTTCCTGATGGTGTCAGATCAGGTTACCATTGCAGCTCTGAGGTCTTAATTGCATTCCAGAGAGCCTTGGCTCTAGTTTTAACCATAGTCACTAGGAAATATCAGTGTTTCAAGGTGGCAGATTTTAAGCCCAATGATAGGAACACAGCAAAGGAGCCTTTAAGTTATATAAGCACAAAAGTGCTCTCAATAATTAGGACAGCTCTGTGTGAAGGGAGACAAAGGCTGCATTTTACCTGTTCCAGGCCCTACCTGACTGTGCTCCAACCCAGTGGCTTGCAGACCAGAGTTTGCTTCCCAGAAGATTGAGAAGGAAAACTGTGGCAAAAGACATCAGGCCTTTCTCTTCTTCTGATGAGGAGAAGAGATTATGACTAGGAAATACTGGCCTTGATTCTACCAGTTAGACTGTCTTTCAGTTGCCTTCCTCCTGGTGAATTTATCTCAGTTCCTGGGGGGGGATATACCCCTGTTATCTACTACTAAGCAAATATTTCCCAAGCTTTTCACAAAAAGTGATAAGCCAAATGGCAAATGTGATGGATATGAGAAGGAGGAAGAAAACATAGCCTTTTACTTCCAAACAAGGATAAAATAAGGACAAGATGGTATTGGATTTCTCATTTCTAGTGGATTGTGTTGTTACAAATATTCGAAATAAAATGAAACTCAGTTTAATCACAAAATGATAGGTTTAGTAGGTTAGGTATAATGGGGAAGGGATGCTGTATTCTGCCTTTTTCCTTCTCTTTTACTTGCTATTTGATTTGCCTGTAAACTGTCGTGGGGATTGAGAAATTCTTTAAATTCTTTATCTTATCAACCTAATGCTACATTAACTACCTAAGCATATCCTTAGAATGGTACAGAACATTACGGTTGTGCAAAACCCAGCAAGAACAGGTACGGAGGTTTGACCAAGAGCCAAGGGACTACTACACCTGCCAAGGAGGAGAGGTGAAAAGTGCACAGCAAGGAAGACATACAGCCTTCATCCCTGAGACCCCGGCCCACGACCACCAGAAGAAACTGTGCATGCGCAACCAGGAGGAGTTAAAGGTGGAGGCTATGGAAGTGATTTCTCGGAACTCAATATAATGAGGACCGCCTTTTCGGGGAAAAGTTATGAATATGTATAGGCATCCTTGGAATCATGATGAATATGTAACATTTTACTACATAAATACAAGATGAATTATCAAGGGGGGTGCGCACAGCTTTGGAGGGGCTACCCCCCGTGCTGCCCAGCGCTGCAATAAAGATGTGCTTGATTCTTAATGCTACATTGGTGTTAAGAGGTTTTATTCCCGATTTCAGTGACAGTGTTACTGAAGTGTCCACGTTTAGCCCGTACCCAGGGCTAAACAATAAACAGTTTTTCTTATCACCCAAGAGGGTGATGGGATCGAGAGGTTACCTCTGGCTCAGCCTCCTGTGATGTCCCTGGTAGCCCATCACAACCTGCTCTTTTTGTGGTTTTTGTCTTCTGTACAGGGGCGACTGATACCAGCACTGGTTGAGTCCCTAGGTTAGCTGCATTACTCATCACTGGGAGCTGATTAGATGCAGCCCTTGTTGCCAAGGTCTGGGTCATCACAGCAAGTGCTTCCTGAAATTGAGTAATCACAGTACCCAGTGCAGAGATCTGAATAGCCTCTGTGGCAGCCAGGATGTCTGCTGTAGGGACTAGCAGTGTCTGAGTATCTGTGGGGACCAGGACAGCTGCAGTGTCTGTTACAGTGGTTGCAGCAGCCATGCCGTATCTGCCCTTATACCGATATTGAAGCGAGAGCAAGAACAGAAAAACATTCAAAAGGCCTGACAATATGAGCACGATGGTTGAAACACCCCACAGGTATTCAAAATTTTCAAAAGCCAGTGAGATCAGCTTCAAGGGAAAGAGAACATACAGGTCACCTATTCCCATTCTATAGAAATCAGAAATGGGCACAATTCCCAATGAATTTATAATACCATAAACCAATGCCAAACCACATAGCAGAGTGATACCTTTAAATCCATGCCCAGAAGTGACAAACCACACAAAACCAGTAACAAACAACAGCAAAACCACACATTTGATTAGCCATCCCAAAAGGGACTGTAAAACCAAACACCAGAAAACTCCACCCAGCAGCCCTGCTACTGACACCAACATGATTAATGCTTGTACCAAAAACAGTCAAATCTGGAAACTTCAGCCCTCTGACTCTCAGACCAAAAGTCTATGGTTCTCCCAGGTGATCTATTTACATTGGGCATCAAATAAACCGTCTTCATTTCGCCCACACCCAGGGCTAAACAATAGCAGTTTTTCTCTCACCCAGTGTCCCTTCCCCCAATGAGGAAGGGAATTGGGAAAAGGAGGGATACTTGTAGGATAAAGTTAACCAGATCTAATAAAGTTAAGAAATCAATATAGATGACAACACAAAACAGACAAAAGTACACTTATCTACAGATCCCTACCAAGTTGCTCCATGAATCACAATGAAGAAGTAGGAACAAAGAGGGCAAGGAAAAAACCCCACCTCTTCCCCCCAAGCCCTCTCTTTTATAGTGAGCTTGATGTCAATTATATAGAATACACTTGTGGGTCAGCCAGGGTCAGCTGCCCTGGATTTAACTGCTAAGGGCCTTGATCACCATGGCTGGCCACAAACTGAAACCAAATCCCAATGAAACCAGGACAGCAGGTCATCCAGAAAGAGGACAGGACAGTGAAACAGTAATTACATTTCCCACCACCACATAAAAACACTTGGGTAACACATATTAATTGCCATAATTATTTCCTGATATTTTCATAGTCTGGAAGTCTTTCAGGGGCCCTACAACAGTAAGAATACACTATTTCCTTTAAGCGGGCAAAAGTATGTCTAATGTGATTCATATTGAAAACCTTGCCAATTTAAACATAATTTATTTTTATTTTAACATGGCTTTTTCTCAATGAAAAAAGATTGCATGATTTTAAAAATGCATTTAGCTCAACTACTAATGAGATAACAAAGTCTACACCAAGAGATATTATCTGTGGCTAAAAATGGCATCATTTCAAAACAAAAATACAAAATAATCCTCTCAGATAATACGTGTTGATTCTGGTGTAAGGAATGGAATGGAATAAAATAAAATAAAATGGAATCGACTGTGTTTTGAATCCTTTCATCAAGGATCTTGATAGTAGAAAAATACTAAAACAGAGAAGCCAGTTTTTTCTTACCATTTACCCCAAGGAAATATTAGTACAGATTTCTAGAGAAAATTAGAAGAATCTGGGTATGGCCGAGGACTTTCATTACTTCATGTGACACACTGTGTTAAGGACAGTCACTATTTCAGAACCTTTTTAGATGACAACCGTAACGGCTGCCTGCATATCTGAAGTGTATTGTTGTTCCTGAACAAATGACTGACCAGGACTATTCTTTTATCACTTGAAAGAAATAGGGCAAATTCTTCTCACATCACCTTGTTTTATTCTGGCACTGATTTACATGGATGGAAGAAAAGATTCAACTTCCATGGCTTTATGAATTTCTTCCTTCTTCTTAAGTAACTAAAGGTGCATGCTGTGGCTTACTGGCTTAAAAAACCCCGCAATTTCCCACAAACATTACTCAGAGCTCAACACACACTATACTGGTGCAAGATGCCAACAGCAGGTTCTTAACAAAGCTGTTGATTTCTCAGAGTAAAATAGAGTTTTCTGCTTTCCTCTTAGTGCCAGCAAGCCTGCTTTCC
This sequence comes from Nyctibius grandis, assembly GCF_013368605.1. Lineage (NCBI taxonomy): Eukaryota > Metazoa > Chordata > Aves > Nyctibiiformes > Nyctibiidae > Nyctibius > Nyctibius grandis. Next base: position 8,709 of record NW_027167598.1, read on the forward strand.
CGCTCTCCCTCCTTACATATATTCTGATAATTTTTCTTCTCTCTCTTGCAGTTTCCAACTCTCTGAAATACAGGCAATTTTTTTTTCCTTGCTGAGGAGCTGTATGAGTGTGCAGGCTGCTCACTGCTCTTCCAACCTCCTGTACTTAGCCTCTGAAAAGGAGACACACTAATTTTCACATCACAGCCTACCAGTTTGTAAACTTGTTTTACACCATTAATTTCAGGAACTTTCCCCTGTCTTTTAACGGGAAATTAGCAGTCAAATGTGTTTAGTTTGCGGAAACAGCAGCCATACCACCGACAAAAGCGACAACTCATACAACTGAAAGTCGTTAAGAATAGAATTTCTTCAATTACAAATGCATACACTGTCAATGGTGAGTGAAAGGAAGAGGCAAAAGGGAGAGGTGGAACGGGGAGAAAGTAAGAGAGACAGAAAGTGCCACAATAGGCTCCAAAACTTTCTGCGTTAGTCAAATCCTGTCATCATTCAGCCTGCATTTCCAAATGACTATTGTTTAAAAAGTGTTAAAAAAGCAGACTGGTTCTATTGTTCATCTCTGGAAAAAAAAAAAAAAAAAGACCTGAAATTTTAAAGAATCCCATTTAAAGTTTTGGCAGAGTAGGGAACCTAATTACTATATGTCATTTTTCTAAATGTAAATTAGAAAGCAGTTAAAGAAAGAAAGAGAAAAAGAATCCACGGTCTTTTTGGGTTTTAAAAGCCCCCCTGCTGCTGACTGCATTGCTTTTTTATCCCTCCTTCCTCAGTGCGATTATGTCCCAGACTGCAGAAAGCACCCTTTCCCCACTGAGGGCACACGGAGCCACTGTGAGCATTATGGGGTGCCCTGGTGAACTGAAAACAAGGAGGCAGCAGGTCCCACGAAGATGATAGTTGTATTGAGACATCTGCTGATCACTGTCGCCTGTGCCTGGAAATTAAAAAGAGTGATGAGGGAGATACGAACCCAGATTCCACCAGCTGCTTGGGGCAGGCTCTGCTTTTTTTCTCTAAAAAACACCAAATATGTCAGGATCCTGAGTCAGGAGTATGGTGCCTAGGGGTTACTGCAATACGAATTTCAGGAGTAGTGAGAGATTACTAGTAAAGGTGACCTAAAGTCGCCTACGGGTATAATGGGTTAATGGAGTGGGAAATTAAGTTACAGTGATAGCAGCCTCCAGAGCAGTGATGGAGGATGGGCACCCAGCTCTCATGGACCCCTTTGAAAATCTCCACACTGTTTGCTACCTCTTTTCTCAGGCTGTTTCATGGCTAAGAGGTGTTTCACATTTTCTTCATCCCCTCTTCACACCGCAGGGCCCTCTGGTGCATCATCACCCTCCTCCTCATCTTCATCACACCTACAGCTTTTTAATGCTTAGTTGTGGTCTGTCTCAAATTGAGAAAAAACTCTATATTCTTATGGTCATTCCCTTCAAAAGAGATCCAAGAGGAAAAAATGAAAAGGAAAGCTGCTCACCTCCTAGATTTGTGCTGTGGCTCTCAACGCTAGCATTGCACAGCGTTTCCCTCTCAGTCTTAGCTGGATATTTTTTACCTCATGTCACGGTTTAAAGCTGGGCCGGCTATTAAACCTGTGGCAGACACTCTCTGTTAACCCTCCTGTTGCTGCTTGTCTGCAGCAAGCTCCGTTCGGTTGCTGGCTGGCCTGAGGCTATCCGCACCCCAGGGCCATTGAGCACTGACACCAACGTGAGGATGCAACAAATGGCGCTTATTTAACTGCGCAACAGCCTTATATAGTCGTCTTGTCCCGTACGAACTCGCGTGATACTTGCACTTCTTGCTCCTTTCACCACACCTACCTTTCCGTTACAACGCGAGATTTTCCGGTCGCCGTACCCTAATCTACCTACATTTCCCCCTCCCCATGCTTCAAGTCATGCGAAGTAAAGAGTACTGCTGATTCTGGTGCCTTGCGTCAAAGCGTAAGCGTAACTAGCAGCGAAAACATCCTAAAATAGAAAAAACAAAACATGTTAGGAGAATAACTCTAACAACAACAGCAACAACTATTATGAGTTTGTCCCAAGAAAACCAAGACATTAGCCATCCCCAGACACTAGCTCCGATATCAGCTAGTCATTGCCATTTAACTGGATCCTCCTTAGCTATTTCTACCAAGCTATCCGCTGCCTTCTGGAGGATTACATTACGTTCCTGGATCTGTTAAAGCTAACGTAAAGACTCCCGCAGCGCCTTTCCAGACAGGGAAAGACAAGAACTCCCCTGCATAACAGTTCTCACCAGTTATTACCTTGCCATCATCCAGTTCCACTCTCAATGTCCCTAAGTCCCTCTTCCTTCATTGAGACAATCAACTGCCTCGTCTCTCAGGTTTCAGGAAGATGCCCATGGGTTCTAGAGTGCCAAATATGCACTTTTTGTGCATATTTGTGGATACATTTGTGAACAGTACCATTACATAATAATAATACTAACGGGTGCTGCAGACAAAAAGGGAGTATCCCTTATATCTATTTCATCCACAACGAGGGAACTATTTACAGTAGCGTTCCGCCCTGGCTGGAAACGTTCCCCCCAGAGCTTTGGTCCTCGACAGTACCGTGTCTGATTATGTACCCGAGCCCAGGTTCTCCAGTAAGATTCCCCTGCAACTCCTGAGATGCAAAGCAAAAGCAAGCTAATCATGAGCACATTGTTCAAAGCTTTTGTTTCACTCAGCAACGGTCGCCGTTCCTCATCTTTCTTGGCACCCCGCCGCTTTACCAGACCCTCTGTGCTGTCAGGACACCTCCTTTCCGAAGGTAGAGGCTGATGTTGCTTCGGCTTCCCCCACAGGTACTCCTGCAAAACATAAAGCTCGGACAGCATACATATTACTTCGGGTTCGGATGTTGTTTTAAATCAGGGCGCAAACAGCGTGTAGGGACCCACTGTATAACATCATCCCGTTTGATGGCGGCATACCCCCTCCCGTGATGTAGCAGCTCCCAACCTGTTTCCCACTCCGCTGTCCCAGGGAACCGAACCTTGACTGGGGGGCCCACTTCTGGCACCCCTGGACCCCAATGTCGCCCAATTGGGGCACGCTCTTGGTCTCCCCGGGCAAAATGATTTAAAGAATAAAGAGCGCGATGTAAAATGTGAGATTGGTAGTTGACAGGAATTACGTCTGGGAATCCTTCCCCCTCCCCAAGAATCTTAATTCTGTGTTTTAGCATCTGATTAGCACGCTCTACAATGGCCTGCCCGGTAGAATTATACGGAATGCCGTGTTTGAGCGTGATACCCCACCGCTGGCACCACTGACGTGTGGTATGAGCAATAAAACAGGGGCCATTATCAGTTTTGATCTCGACAGGTAGGCCTAGCCAAGCGATTGCAAGATTCCAATGTAGCTGAATGGAGCGTGCTGTTTGTTTCCGATGTGGGGTGGCCACAATCATCATACTGTAAGTGTCCACTGTGACTGCCAGCCATGGCTGAGGTCTGAGTTGAGGACATAGGGTGAAGTCTGATTGCCATATGCCGTTAGGCTTCAGTCCACGGGGGTTGACCCTAGCACTCCATAAGGGTGAATGCTGACAGTACGGGCAGGTCGCAACGACCTCTCGAGCCTGTGTGAGAGGGATGCCACAGCATTTTGCGAGCGCTCGTGCTCCGATATGCAGAAAGCCGTGGAGATCTTTGGCTTCAGATAGTGTCCATATCTTATTCGCTGCTTTGTCCGCCATCGTGTTGCCTTCCGTAAAGGGGCCTGGATAGCGTTGATGTCCGTTAACGTGGATGATTGAACATGTTTGTTGGCGCTGCTGTAGCGCATCCTCTAGCATACAGGCTATGGCTGAACCAGTGTACCCTGCAGTAGTCATTTTTTGTGCCAATTTCCAAACGAAAATGGAGTCTGTGACGACGTTAATGTGTTGATTGGGTTCCATCTGCACTGCCAATGACACTGCCTTAGCTTCTAGGTGTTGCACGCTTGAATTGCTGTCCGTGTATGTGACCTTCCTCCATTGTTTTTCTGAGACCCATACCACAGCGGCTGTACTAGTATGCGAAGATGCATCGGTGAAATAGGTGGTCCCAGGCTTTGGAGTTGAAAGCACTCGAATCCTGATCGTGGGTTGGCAGGTCTGGAGATGCTGGAGCAAGGGGTGTGACTGGCCAAGGATTATCCTTCCATGATATGTGTGCAGAGCTAGCATAATTTCGTCATCAGTTACAACTAAGGTATCCCACACCTTTCTTTTGAACGGCACATGAATCTCCTCTGGATCACGTCCAAAGTGTCGAACAGCAGCCGTTCTAACCTTTTGGAGTAGCAACGCGGTGGCTCTAATGTATGTCATATACGCGGTCGTCATTTGGTTAGAGAAAAGCCACAATAAGACTTGAGGACATCGTTCTAGCTGTTGTGTGAGGGCTCCTGTTGCCCCCTCTGAACCCAACATGACCAGGGCAACAATAGGTTCTTTGGGATCCCATCTGCTGAGGCTTGCGGTGGCCAGAAGCTTCTCAATTTGTCTCAGGCTCTCTTCTCCCGCTTTTGACATTGTTCTTGGTTCCCATAGGTGTTTCCCTTTTAACAGCTCATAAAATGGCACCATGACCTCTGGAGGGATCCCGATGATCGGTCGCATCCATTGCAGGGCTCCGACTAACTTCTGTACATCGTGCAGGGTGGAAATTTTTGGATTTAACTGGATGTTCATAGGACGTACCGTGTTCCCTGTTATACAGGTGCCCAGGTAGGAAACGTCCTCTCCTCTTTGGGTTTTTGCATCTGCAATGAAAAGGCCGACACTCTGGAGTGATGCTTTTACTTCTTCCTCCATTTTTTCCACTTGGGGTGTTTCTGGGGCCGCCAGCAGGATGTCGTCCATGTAATGAATAATCACTGCTTCAGGAAAGTGTGCGCGCACCGGTGAGAGCACTTGGGCCACCACATATTGGCAGATGGTTGGTGAGTTCTTCATGCCTTGAGGAAGGACCTTCCATTGATAGCGTGTAGCTGGCTCCTCCAAATTCGTAGTTGGGACAGAGAATGCAAACCTGTGCCGGTCCTTAGGATGTAATGGGATGGAGAAGAAGCAATCTTGAATATCCATTACCACAATTGGCCATCCCCTAGGGATTGCTGAGGAAAGGGGCAGGCCAGGTTGCAGTGCCCCCATGTCACACATCTGTTGGTTCACTGCTCGTAGGTCATGCAAAAGACGAAATTTACCAGACTTCTTTTTTATAACAAATATGGGTGTGTTCCAAGGGCTAAAGCTCTCCTCGAGGTGGCCTTGCTCTAACTCTCGTTGTATTATTTGCTGCGCGGCTGTAAGCTTTTCCTTGTTTAATGGCCACTGCTCCACCCAGACAGGATCATTGGTTTTCCATTGCAGCGGTATCGGTGAAACTGCTGGGGCAGTGGCCCTTAGGATAAATTTGTTACCTCTTTTTCTTGATGCTGGAAGCTGGGAGCAACATTGGTGATTTGCATCCCCAGGGCAGCAAGCACATCGCGGCCTATCAGGGACTCTGACAGATCTGTTACATAAGGTTGTGAGATGGCTTGTAGTCTGCGCCCATCAGGTTCATACAGGGTGAATTGAATGAGTTCCTTACTTTTATACGTGGAGGTGGTGCCTCCCACCCCAGCTATGTAGCCGGCGCCTTCCAACTGCCACTGCGGCGGCCATATATGGGAGGATACCACAGAAACATCTGCTCCGGAATCAAGCAACATATTCAAAGCTATAGATCCTGCCTCGGGGTGTTCGATTATTTCCATGCAAACTCGGGTGATCGGTCGTTGTTTAAAATCTAGCGCCAGGGCCACTGATGGCCCCCTATTTGGTCCTGCTTGCCCGGAGGGCTGTATGAAGGGATTCCGGGGGCAAAAACTGGGTTCTGCGGGAAGGCTGGCCCCCGGGCCTGGCCTCCCCGCCTCCCGTTTCCCTGGGTTTTTCTACAATCTCGGGCCATATGTCCTGTTCTTCCACATGCCCAACACGGCCCCGGTGCATTTCTGGTCTCATATCCTCTTTTAGTAGGACAGTGCATCTTTATGTGACCTTTTCCTCCACAGTTGTAACATCTGCCTCTAGACTGGTTATCACGGGGAAAGGCTGCTGCAACTTGCAACAGTGTCTGGACAGTTGTGTCAGAAACTCGGGACTGACGTTCCAATACAAACCTAATTATTTGTGCCACATTGGATCCTTTAGGTAAATGCTGTAATATATCTTTCACGGAGTCATTACTCTGTTGCTTTATGCACTCTATCATTACAGCAGTGCGAGCCTCCTCTGGCAAATCAGAGTCCTCTATTGCCCTTTGTAGCCGATCACAAAACACCTCAAATTGCTCCGCATTTGCCTGCTTGATTTTTGTCCAGGGAGGCTCCGATTTCACCACCCTAGCCACTTCCTCATAAGCAATTCTTGAGGCCTCTGTTGTAGCAGTTATTTCTCTAGGCCGCAAGCCTCCTGCCTGCTGTTGTGGTGTTAACATGTTCGCAGCTTTCCCCACAAGCCTGTCATAAGTGGTTCCTGCAAGTGGATGGTCTTCATTGGCGGCTGCAGCGGCAGCTAATCGGTAACACCTTGTCTGCCAAGCCTCCTTCCAGATTACCCATGAGCTTGGGGTCAGTACAGATTGTGCTAGCTGTCGTATATCTGTGGGCAACAGGCCCTGAGCATGTATGCTATCTAACAGTATCCGTGTGGAGGGATGTTTCAGCCCATGATCTTTTATGGCTTGCAACAGCGACTGCACTATCTTGGGTTCCAAGGGGACCCATTCTGCAACGCCCCCTGCCTGCACGCGGACGGGAAAAACAGCAGGCATGCGTTGTAGCTGGATCCCCTCCAAAGCACAGTTTTCTGCAATGATCCTCCAATTAGTCAATGGGATCTTTGGAGCCTCCCCGGTCTCTTTTCTGTCCCCTGCTTTCTCTACTTGCTGCAATACCTGCTTTTGGTGCAAAACCTCCCTTTTTATTTCCTCTAACGCCTCCACGAGTTGGTCGACTACCTCCAGGTGCGGCCGCGTCGGTTGTGGCGGTTCCCCCCCACCCTCGCGTGTCCGCTGTACCGAGGCGGGGCTCCATGCTTGTTGCAAGCGGGTGGTGAGCTCCTCCACCTCCTGCCCCCCACTTTGTTCCGGGAGGGGCAGGGTTTCTAAGTTCTGTTGCCTTTTATGGTCAGAAAGTGGGTTGGGGCAAGTCTTAGGCCGCGCCCCTGAGGCTCGCGACCGACCCTCCCCCGCTTCCTCCGGCGCCATCTTTATGTATGTCCCGGGGAGCCAGTCTAATGGGTCGGTCACTACCACTGGTTCCGCGGGGGGGTTACCCGCTGGTGGAGTATACTGAGGGGGCTGAACCGCGGGGTCCCGATCATGCATCTCACCCCAGGGATACAATGGCGTCGGCTTATTCACCGGCCACGCCTGTACCCCGTCCTCCGGGGGGGCCAGCGGCTGAGCATTCATCTCACCCCAGGCATACATTGGAGCCGAGGGCTCGGTACGCTGATCCCCCTCCCCGCGCCCACCCCCTGGCCCGGATTCCTCCCCCTCCTTCTCCGGAGGTAAGGGCTCCGTTTGCGTGTCGCTATCACTCACGTCCCGCAAACGTGTATCCAGCCCTGGTTCCCCATATAAGCACGCCCAAGCCGCATTCCATGCCGCCCAGTCCTCCCGCGCAGCCTGTAGCAGCCGCAAGATAACTCCCCATGTTTTTAATTCTTTGGCAGAACCCGCTGCCATAGCTCGCTCAGCGAGCTGCATCGAGCACCGCTCCCAGGTATTCGGCTGTAAACAATCAGCCGGTCCTGCCACCGCCCCCCCCTTTAACGAGACAGTCCACACACTGGGCTACGTCTTTCGATTTCACAGAAATCTTAAATTCCCCGCCCAGTAACGAAATCACCTTTATCAAGGTTTCCATGGTTCGCGAACCCACTCCGACCGCCTGCGGTCCGCCAGCCCAGCAATCACGTCGGGGTCACCACTTGTTGCCGCTTGTCTGCGGCAAGCTCCGTTCGGTTGCTGGCTGGCCTGAGGCTATCCGCACCCCAGGGCCATTGAGCACTGACACCAATGTGAGGATGCAACAAATGGCGTTTATTTAACTGCGTAACAGCCTTATATAGTCGTCTTGTCCCGTACGAACTCGCGTGATACTTGCACTTCTTGCTCCTTTCACCACACCTACCTTTCCGTTACAATGCGAGATTTTCCGGTCGCCATACCCTAATCTACCTACACTCTCCCCCACCAACCGAAGGGAAAGAGAAAGGGAAAAGGGAGAGAGACTTACAGGTTGGAAAGTTAAAACAGTTTTAATAAACTATAATAATGAAAATGAGTATAATAATATTGGAATAATCAAATATATACAAAACCAAGATCGAGATCCCCCGATGTCGGACACGTCAGCACCGGCACTGCAGGGCAGGCTCCGGGAAGGCCCAGGCTGGGCCCAGCGACAGTCGAGAGCTGGATTCAGGGATGCACAGATCAGGATCGGGGGCAGCAGGAAAACAGACAGTCCTCCTTGGACACTGGCCAAAGGCTCAAGCCGCAGAAGCAGCCCGAAGCAGCAGAAACACCCAAACACAGCAGAAGAAGCAAGGGAAGGGGGCCGAGACCCTCGTGATCCCCCCGCTTTATACTGAGCATGACGTGTATGGGATGGAATACCTTCATTGGTCAATTTTGGGTCACCTGCCCTGTCCGCTCCTCCCTGCAGGTGCGACCCCCCTTCGGCTCTTCACTCGTAAGCAGTGAGGAATTTAGCAGTGATCTTGGTTTCTCTAGGAATAAGTACAGCAAGAGCCTTTCTGCATAACATCCCTACCAATGCCTCAGCGATAACTACAAACTTCGAGTGTTATCAGTCCTGGAAGCAGACACTGTCTGCAAAACATGCAGTTAGTTTCAGAAAGTGCAGTTACTTAGAAGAGACTTAGCTGAAAGTAAAAATCACTGAAAGGAAAACTGGCCTGGTTTGGGCCAAACCAGGACACCTCAGGATATATGCGGAGGTACCCTGTCCTGGTTTGGCCCAAACCAGGCCAATTAGTTTTAGAGAAACCAAGGTCACTGCTAAATTCCTCACTGCTTATGAGTGAAGAGCCGAAGGGGGCTCGCACCTGCAGGGAGGAGCAGACAGGGCAGGTGACCCAAGATTGACCAACAAGGTATTCCATCCCATACATGTCATTCTCACTTTCCTATTTATCACTAACCCACTGCCTCCTGGAGGTGGGGCCCAGGAGGGAGGGGCCCTCCTGTCTCCCACTGATTGGTACCAGCTTTGCCAGTTTCCAGTTAAAAGCCTGCAGGTGTGATGGCAAGGGAGCTACTGCATTTTCCCCTCTGCTCGTGCTGGGTGGAGGTACTGCATTTTCCCCTCTGCCCGTGCTGGGGGAGCAACTTTGCCTGAGGAGGATTTCCAAGCTTTCAGTCTTGGTTTTGTATATATTTGATTATTGTTATTATACTCTTTTTCATTATTATAGTTTATTAAAACTGTTTTAACTTTGCAACCCATAAGTCTCTCTCCCTTTTCCCTTTCCCTTAGGTGGGGGGGAGAGGGTTAACAGAGAGCATCTGCCACCTGGTTAATAGCCAGCCCAGCTTTAAACCGTGACATACCCTAAGGCATTCCTCCCCCTCCCAGGTCAGGATGTAGATTTACAGATATGAGGATAATGAGGAGCCATGGGCTACAGTGTTTTTCAGCATGCTGCTGTCATCCAGCTCTCTACATCTCTATTTCAGCAGGCTGCTGAGTGCTGCATCTCCTCTTGGTCAGGCTGGTTTGCTGGATCAGGCCTCAGCTCTGACACAGCAGGAGTGGTGCTGGTGGAAGGGGGAATCAATCAAAAGATATGAGGAGTCTTATATATATATTTATTTTTTGGGGGGAGGGGGCAAGGGGTGTCTACTATTTATTATTTGCAATCTGGATTATGACTGTGTCTGCCAATTATTACTAAATTAGCCTGGACAAGAACCCACTGGGTAACTTGATTTTTTTTTTTTATTTTTTATTTTTGGTAGGTTTACCTAACTCCATGCCTTGTAACATCTATTCTTTAAATCAGTCTGTGTCTCACACTGGCTATGCTTTAACTCAGAGACTGAATCCGCTGGCACTGCATTATTTTGGTGAGCCCTCTGTGGCACACATCAATCCCTTCTCATTTGTGCCATTTGTCACAACTGGTCTCCTGTTCAAGAGCTTGGAATGGAAGAGGTGTTACCAGTCATGAGTGATACATGCTAGCACACACAAAAGTGAATCTTCCTTCCGCCTGTCTTGTACATACATTTAAACATGATTTGGTGCATTAATCTCTACACATCTCTTTTTCTTTTAAATAGGGTTGTCAGCCTACTACAGCATATATATGCTTTCCAGATTAAGTAAATAAATATGGCAGAGTTTTTACCGTCTCTTAAATGATTTAGTCACAGAAGGTTTTGATGGTTATTGTGGGAATATAACGGAAGATTGGTGAGGAGGATTGTAAATACACTCAAGTGACTTGCACCTGGGGTGCCGAAAAACACATATATCATACTAGTAACTGTTGTTTAGTCTTGTGTGCTGGACAAGTAGAACATCTGCATTCAGATAACATAGGCCTGTGATAAGACTCAGGGGCACCTAATTGTTTATGCCTGAGATTCCTGCCCTGCTGTGAGAAACCTCAAAACACAGTGGAAAACTACCGCCTGCTAGAAATCCTTTATATACAGGCGAAAGCAGCAGGCCCGGATTCTCTCACTCTCTGTCTAGCAGGAACCGAGCTCCGCGGTGCCTGCGTCCCCGCTTGCGTGCCTTTGCCCCGGGTGCTGCTTCGGAGATCCCCCGGTTTGCGAGGTAACGGGAATAAATTTGCTCTTTGCATTTTATCCATGGTCTTGTGGCTGTTCCTGCGTCCTGCCTGTGTCGGCTCACACATTTTGGCGTAGTCGGCAGGATCCAGGAACAGCCATGCCATGGCTGAAAAAGAAGTCGGGGACTGGGGAGGCAGTGTCGGTGACTCCCTGCATTCTGGGATGGCCCAGTACTGAGGAATGGGCCCCCGTGGCCACTTTCCTGGCTACACTGGCTCTGCCAGAAGCATGGCCTGAAATAGATGATGGGGTGGCGATGACTCCCCAGGCAATTGACATGGCTGTGTGCGGGTTGCCATGGAAAAGGGCATCAGATTCTTCTTGTAAATTCACAGGGAGATTGGGATGGTTGTTAGCTACTGGTCTTAGAGCTTTTCACCGTGAAAATGTTGCATTACGGAGTAGAGTGAGAGAATTAGAGAAGGAAGTTAGGACTTTACAGGATGCAAAGGTGATTGCGCATGAAGTAATTACTGTTCAAGCAGAGCGGTGTTATGAGTTGCAAGATAATGTAGAGCGGTTGGTAGCGCATATTGCTAATAGACGAAGGGATAAATATGGAAATATTGAGAGTGAATCCTTGGACTCTGAGACTGAGTTTGAATTTGATCTGGACTTAAAAGGCAGGGAGGTGGTGGAAGCACGACCCCTCATACAAATGATGGGGCAGCAGGAATGAGCGGACGGGGGAGTGCAGGTCACACGTACTTACACTCCAAAAGAATTAAGGGAGTTTTTAGAGATCTATCAGCAGAAGAGCGGGGAAGGCATACTGGCATGGATTTTGCAAGCTTGGGACAGTGAGGCTGCCTCTATTCATTTATTAGCAGGTGAAAAAGATTTATTAAGCCCTATAGCCCATGATGATCAGATACAGCAGGGATATGCTCAGTTGCAAAGTGTCAGGGGCCCTGATGGGCGAGCCATTATTGCACCTACGCTGTATCAGTGGTTGTGTGCAGCAGTTTTAACAGCATATGCAGAACCTGTTGAATTAGTGTCGTCCCTTGTAAGCTGGTGCACATTGGAAGAAGGTATTAATTTGGTGCGGCAGATGGGGATGGCTCATGCGTTAGTTACGGGATCTAGTCCAGACAGTACACTCGTAACAAGAAGTATCAAAATGCAGTTCTTGAGAGGAGCGCCTGCCTCACTAAAGCCCCTCATTATATCATCAGTGACAAATGCTACGAGTAATATAGGCGCCCTAGCAGATACCTCAAGGGAAATTGGGGCTGTAATTTCAGGGCCATCTATTCGGGTGGTGAATAAAGGAAAGCCGGCCAAAGCAAAGGGGGTTACAGCACGGGTGACAAGAAAACAAATGTGGAATGATCTTATACAAGCCGGCATTCCATGATCAGAAACAGATGGGATCGCAACATCAGAAATGTTCCACAAATGGCAAGTCTTAGCATTTACGCGAAAAAGCCGACCACCCCCAGCCCCACCACCAACTCCGCGCCCACCCTCCGCCCCTCCTGCCACTGCAATGCACGACACTACTTGGCAAATGAACTATAAAGTGGCTGTCTTGGGGCAAGGTGGGGGGTTTACATGTATTAGCTCTGGTGAATACTGGAGCTGCAGTTACTGTATTGCATAGTATTGTTAATAATAAAGATGCCACATCACAAATCTGTGGACTGGGGGGAAATCTGACCCCTGCCCTCCAAGCTAAGGTGACCTTAACAATAGAAAATGCTACACCGTTTACTGCAACTGTGTTAATTGCCCCAATTAAAGAATATTTCTTGAGTATTGATATGTTGACAGGACGAACAGTTGAAACTTTAAATGGTTGCTTCTGCTTTGGAACTTCGCAAGTAGGATTTGCTATTCGATCTATCACTGTCTTGCGTGCATTCCTGAAGTGGGATCCTGTTGTGCTGCCTGTGCCTGCCAAGGTGATAACAGTAAAAACAGTATCGTATTCTAGGGGGGGAGGAGGAAATTACCCAAACCAGATGGCACTTGGAGAATGACTGTATATTACAGAGAATTGAATAAAGTCCCCCACCCCCCCACCCCATGTAGTTACTGTACCAGACACGGTTACTCTTATAAAAAAAAAAAAAAAAAAAATCAGCAAAAGTTTACAGCCCTGGAGAGTGGTGATAGAGTTTGCTAATGCTTTCTTTTCGCTAGCCATTGCTTCAGAAAGCCAAGACCAGTTTGCCTTTACCTGGCAACAAAAACAATATACTTTCCAAGTTTTTGCCTCAGGGATACAAACACAGTCCCTCCATCTGCCACCAAATGATAGCAGCTGATGTTGCCCTATGGTCAGGTACTGTTACTGTTTATCATTATATTGATAATCTATTGATTATGGCAGAGTCACAACAAGAAATTGCAGCTGCGGCAGGCAGAAAAGGCAGCACAGACTCTGAGATCGAGGATGCAAGGGCCTGAAGCCGAATGGCCTACGTTTTTTTTTTTATTGCTCTTCTACTACCCTATTTAACTGCTGTAATGCAGGAGCCAGACTATGCAGTTCAAGATAACAACAACCGTTCCCTGTTTTCAGCTCTGTGTTCAGAACTGGCCTTCAACACATGTTTACTTCTTTCATGCCTCAAAAGGCCCTGTGAACTGGTCTCAGCTCCTTTATCTTAGAAGCAAGCAAAAACAATTCTCAATGCAGTGTTCCCAAGCAAATCTTCTGCTCCCCAAGTAAAGCACAGCTGTTTGCAGGCCAAGGGTCTTCCACAGCAGCAGCTGCTGAATCACTGAAAGTGCATTTAAAGGACCAAAGCTGGGCAATTAATTCAAAGAAAATACAGGGCCCTAGTACTACCATACAGTTTTTGGGAATAGATTGGCATGTACTTCTCCTCTTATTTGACATCTTTTGTTGATATTAGATTCTCGAGTTCTTGTATTTCAGGCATCTTCGACGACTACCTGTACCTTATCTAGAGGAGATAGCATTGGAACGGTTTTATTGCTGTCACAAACCCGACATCGAATTGAAGTTCAATCTGAAAAAAGCACATGCCCTGGATACATTTCTGCAAGGCCAACACGTAAATACTTAGATTTGGTGTAACTAACTCATCTGCTTTTTATATTAAGGGAAGATCAACAGCTGCAGATCTTTTAACGATGTGTTTCATTAGCATGCCAGTAGCTGTATTATACAATTATATTATGCTAAGTGATTGTGATATTAATGTTTTTCATTTGCTATTTTTTCTGAGTAGGTAACGACTGTATGCCAATGAACATTACAACATTGATTGACAATGGACTATTTCCTCCTCCAACACCATAAATGCAACCTCAACATCACTGATGAACCAGCCAGCACAGAGGACAACATTCAACATCTCCAGGACTTATAGCATCCAATGGAACAATCTACTGATGGTGCCTGGCTGGCTGAGTGGTTTCATTCCCTGACAGGATGACTGGGACACTTGATTTACACTATTATTCTATATATATATATGTTTATTCCTTTTCCTATATGTATTTATTGCATGCCTCTGTATATTACTCTGTTCTATACCCCGCAAGCCCAAATGTACACGTCCAGCTTTGTACTCCCCAGGAGAAGCGGTCTCTTGAGCGAGGGGGTAGAATGTGGGAATATAACGGAAGATGGGCGAGGAGGATTGTAAACACGCTCAAGTGACTTGCACCTGGGGTGCCAAAAAACACATATATCATGCTAGTAACTGTTGTTTAGTCTTGTGTGCTGGACAAGTAGAACATCTGCATTCAGATAACACAGGCCTGTGATAAGACTCAGGGGCACCTAATTGTTCATGCCTGAGATTCCTGCCCTGCTGTGAGAAACATCAAAGCACAGTGGAAAACTACCGCCTGCTAGAAATCCTTTATATACAGGCGAAAGCAGCAGGCCTGGAATCTCTCTCACTCTCTGTCTAGCAGGAACCGAGCTCCGCGGTGCCTGCGTCCCCGCTTGCGTGCCTTTGCTCCGGGTGCTGCTTCGGAGATCCCCCAGTTTGTGAGGTAACGGGAATAAATTTGCTCTTTGCATTTTATCCGTGGTCTTGTGGCTGTTCCTGCGTCCTGCCTGTGTCAGCTCACACAGTTATTAAATCCTTTTGACTCTACCACATGCTTAAGTGCTTTGCTGACTTGAGATCTTAATGAGGCCCCCTGCAACGGTTCCTTGTTGGTCTCTGGTGGAAGTTCTGCCTGAAGCTTTAGAACAGGAGAATAGGTGGCTCCAAATTCCCATTCTGTTTTTCAGCTACTTTTCCCAACTTGAGCACATCCTTCCCCAGTTCAGGCTTGATTGCTTGATTACAACACTGAGTGAACTGATGGCACTCCACAAAGAATGCTTCATAATTAGCACTACTGATAAGCGAGAGAGACAACATTAAAATAATAGTTAATGGGCACAGTGCAACAATGTTAATGGGTCAAATTCTCTTCTTGCCTTCACAGTGCAGCTGAGGAAAATTTATTTCTTTTATTTCTCCTATTTCAAACTGGTAATTGCCTATGTTAAACTCAAGGCATCTTATAGTACAAAAAAACCCGCCTACCTTAATTAAGCATAAAATACTTCCCCTAACTTACAAACTTTACAGACCAAGTCCCCACCACAGCAACAAGTATCAGTTGTAATAGCCTTCATCATTATTCTTCTTACTGTCACCCTGAGGGGACTGATAAGCATTGTGGCGCACTGTGAAGGAGGTGAAATTCAGGTCCCGCAGGAATGACTTGAGGATCTCACAGAGAAACTTTGGTGGTCCTATTCCTAATTAACCAAGATGTTTATGTATGAAAGGAGCTCACTTGACCCCAAGTGTTCACGTGTAGAGGAAAGGTCTCTCAAATAACAGGGTCATAATGCATTCAGGATTTGATTGAGTAAACCCAGAAAGTTTTATTTGACCCAGAGAGACTGCAAATGTGCAGGACTCCAAGACAGTAAGGAGTTGAATTTGGAAATAAAATTATTTATGTTTAGGCTTTCAGAATGGTCTGGGTTCTCCAAATCAGATGTAAGCTACCTATGGGTGTTGGGTTGGGACTCTACAGCAGGATGCATCCCCTGCCATTGCCCACTGCACTCCACACCAGCACTCACTCCCTCTCGGGAGCATGGAAATCCTCCTCAAGCAGAGTTGCTCCCCCCAGCACAGGCAGAGGGGAAAATGCAGTAGCTCCCACTGCCATCACACCTGCAGGCTTTTAACTGGAGAATTGGCAAAGCTGGTACCAATCAGTGGGAGACAGGAGGGCCCCTCCCTCCTGGGCCCCACCTCCAGGAGGCAGTGGGTTAGTGATAAATAGGAAAGTGAGAATGACATGTATGGGATGGAATACCTCGTTGGTCAATCTTGGGTCACCTGCCCTGTCTGCCCCCCCCTGCAGCTGTGACCCCCCTTCGGCTCTTCACTCGTAAGCAGTGAGGAATTTAGCAGTGACCTTGGTTTCTCTAAGACTAATTGGCCTGGTTTGGGCCAAACCAGGACATTCCACCCCTTATTCCATACCATTCACGTCATACTCAGATCACCACTACCTTTTCATTTTCAAATATATATACACATATCACTAGTTTATGATTCATCTCTATACAAAAAGTTCATTAAGTTCATTTGGTTCAGGATTGTGGGTTTCCATCTGGCTAGCAGTCTCTCAGCAGTCTCTCTGGCTAGCAGTCTCTCTTTTGTCATGGTTCGTGCCCACGGGTTGCAGGTTAAAGATGTCAGACTCGAGGAGGTTACTGGACGCCACTTGATGAAGCTAGCTCCGGTCTCATCACCACTGTCTTAACCTGAAAGACACTTATGCAGCAACAACATACAGTTCAAAATTAAGTAGTCTCACCCAGAATCAGATCACCTTCAGGGACACATCGGACTCCACCATCTTGCAACATCACCCACCAAGTACATCCAGGTCCCTGAGCAAAAGCAATCCCACGAATGGGTTTACCTTTGCCCGTTGCAGGAAGAACCCAGATAGTTTTTCCCAACAGATTCCTTTCATGCACCACAGGGACTTTATCCCCTTCTGCTGTATGTAGAAGGTCTGACTGAGCAGGGCCAGCTCGATTGATAGATCCCCTGGTGTTAACTAACCAGGTAGCTTGTGCCAGATGTTTATCCCAGTTTTTAAAGGTTCCACCCCCCATTGCTTTCAGGGTAGTTTTTAACAGCCCATTATACCGTTCAATTTTCCCAGAGGCTGGTGCATGATAGGGGATGTGATATACCCATTCAATGCCATGCTCTTTGGCCCAGTTGTCTATGAGACTGTTTTTGAAATGAGTCCCATTGTCCGACTCAATTCTCTCTGGCGTGCCATGTCGCCACAAGATTTCCTTTTCGAGGCCCAGGATAGTGTTCCGGGCAGTGGCATGGGGCACAGAGTATGTTTCCAACCATCCGGTGGTCGCCTCCACCATGGTAAGCACATAGCGTTTACCCTGGCGGGTTTGAGGGAGTGTGATATAGTCAATTTGCCAGGCCTCCCCATATTTATATTTCAACCACCGCCCCCCATACCACAGAGGTTTTAAGCGTTTGGCTTGCTTAATTGCGGCGCATGTTTCACAATCATGGATAACCTGTGCAATAGAGTCCATGGTTAAGTCCACCCCTCGGTCACGAGCCCATCTGTATGTTGCATCTCTCCCTTGATGACCTGAAGTGTCATGAGCCCACCGAGCTAAAAATAGTTCACCTTTATGTTCCCAGTCCAAATCTATTTGGAACACTTTAGCAGCTTGATCCGCTTGTTGGTTGTTTCGATGTTCCTCAGTTGCCCGACTTTTAGGTACGTGAGCATCTACATGACGTACCTTCACGACTAGTTTCTCGAGCCGAGCAGCAATATCTTGCCACAATTCAGCAGCCCAAATAGGTTTCCCTTTGCGCTGCCAGTTGCTTCGCTTCCACTGCTTTAACCACCCCCACAAGGCATTTGCCACCATCCATGAGTCAGTATAAAGATACAGCCTTGGCCACTTTTCTCGTTTAGCAATGTCTAAAGCCAGCTGGATGGCTTTTACTTCTGCAAATTGACTTGATTCACCTTGTCCTTCTGTGGCTTCTGTGACTCGTCGTATGGGACTCCATACAGCAGCTTTCCACTTCCGATGCTTTCCTACAAGACGGCAGGATCCATCGGTGAACAGGGCATGCTGCTTCTCATCCTCTGGTAGTTCATTATATGGTGGGGCTTCTTCAGCACGTGTCACCTCCTTTTCTGGTGGCATTCCGAAGTCTTTGCCTTCTGGCCAGTCCATGATCACTTCTAAGATTCCTGGGCGATTAGGGTTTCCTATTCGAGCCCTCTGTGTAATTAATGCAAATCCATTTACTCCATGTAGCATCAGTTGCATGATGGGTAGTGGGTACCTTACCCTTGAACATCCAGCCTAGTACTGGTAATCGGGGTGCCAGGAGAAGTTGTGCTTCAGTACCGATTACCTCTGAGGCAGCTCTAACTCCTTCATATGCTGCCAGTATCTCTTTTTCAGTTGGGGTGTAATTGGCCTCAGAGCCCTTGTATCCTCGACTCCAAAATCCTAGGGGTCGACCTCGAGTCTCCCCTGGTACTTTCTGCCAGAGGCTCCAGGTAGGACTATTGTCCCCAGCTGAGGTGTAGAGCACATTTTTAACATCTTGTCCCGTACAGACTGGCCCAAGGGCTACTGCATGCACAATCTCTTGTTTAATCTGTTCAAAAGCCTGTCGTTGTTCAGGGCCCCACTGAAAATCATTCTTCTTTCTGGTCACTTGATAAAGAGGGCGTACAATCTGGCTGTAATCTGGAATATGCATTCTCCAGAAACCCACAACGCCTAAGAAGGCTTGTGTTTCCTTTTTCTTAGTTGGTGGGGACATAGCTGTTATTTTGTTGATCACCTCTATCGGGATCTGGCGACGCCCATCTTGCCATTTAATCCCTAAAAACTGGATCTCCCGGGCAGGCCCCTTGACCTTGCCTCTTTTTATGGCAAAACCAGCTTTCAGAAGAATTTGGATTATTTTCTCCCCTTTGTCAAAAACTTCTGCTGCTGTATCACCCCATACAATGATGTCATCAATGTATTGCAAATGTTCTGGAGCTCCACCCTCTTCTAGTGCAGTCTGGATCAGTCCATGGCAAATAGTAGGACTGTGTTTCCACCCCTGGGGCAGTCGATTCCAGGTGTACTGGATACCTCTCCAGGTAAAAGCAAACTGTGGCCTGCACTTTGGTGCCAAAGGAATAGAGAAAAATGCATTAGCTATGTCTATGGTGGCGTACCACTTGGCTGCCTTTGACTCCAGTTCGTATTGAAGTTCTAGCATGTCTGGCACAGCAGCACTCAGCGGTGGCGTAACTTCATTTAGGCCACGATAGTCCACAGTTAATCTCCATTCTCCATCAGACTTTCGCACTGGCCATATAGGACTATTAAAGGGTGAGCGAGTCTTGCTAATCACTCCTTGATTTTCTAATTGTCTAATCAGTTTATGAATGGGGATTAGGGAGTCTCGATTGGTGCGATATTGTCGTCGGTGCACCGTGGTAGTAGCAATTGGCACCTGTTGTTCTTCAACCTTCAGCAACCCCACAACAGAAGGATCTTCTGAGAGGCCAGGCAAGGTAGACAGCTGTTGAATGTCCTCAGTCTCTACAGCTGCTACACCAAAGGCCCATCTATACCCTTTTGGGTCCTTAAAATACCCTCTCTTGAGGTAGTCTATGCCAAGGATGCATGGAGCATCTGGGCCAGTCACAATGGGGTGCTTTTTCCATTCATTTTTAGTTAGGCTCACTTCGGCCTCCAATACAGATAACACTTGAGATCCTCCTGTTACTCCTGAAATGCTGATAGATTCTGCCCCTTTATGATCCGATGGCATGAGGGTGCACTGTGCACCAGTGTCTACCAGGGCTCGATACCTTTGTGGTTTTAATGTGCCAGGCCATCGAATCCACACAGTCCAATAAACTCGGTTGTCCCTCTCCTCCACCTGGCTGGAGGCAGGGCCCCCCTAATTAAGAAATGGATTTGTGCTGCTCACAGGGACTGGACCTTCATTTCTCCTATTCACACTTGGGAAAAAGTGATTTGAGGCCCATCTCCCCTGACTGGGGTCCTGCTCACTGGTAACTGGAGCAGCCATCCTCCTAGAAAAATTATCTCTGGTATTTCTTTTAGCTTGCAACTCACGTACTCGTGCCTGTAGGGTACTGGTAGGTTGTCCATGCCATCTGTTCATGTCCTCCCCATAACCACGCAGGGCAAACCACAGGATACCTCGTGATGTGTTCCGTTTCCTTTGAGCTGGTCCTGTAGGAGAACATTTTCTCTTAACAGCTGCAACGCGTGCCTGTGTAGGTAGAGAGTCAAGTTTATTCTCGATCTTGGACAGTTTGTCTGACAGTTGTTTAAATGAGTCCTTGTTCTCCTTAGTCAGTTTTTCCACAGCCAAGATGCGTGCCTGCAGTGGGGAAGAAATACTATCTTCATACTGTCGCATACAGTTAGCCATTTCGCCCACAGTAGAATGTGCCATAGCATCTTCTCCCCAGACTAATATTGACAATGTATGGGTATATGTCGGTGGAGCATTCTTCACAACCTTCCGGAACATGGATCGGTTGCATTCCACTTCATCAGGATCTACAGGATCTACAATGTCCCGTGGGTGTCTGTGGAAGACCCTCAGTCTGCAAACAGCTGTGCTTTTCTTGGGGAGCATAAGATTTGCTTGGGAACACTGCACTGAGAATAGTTTTTGCTTGCTTCTGAGATAAAGGAGCCGAGACCAGTTCACAGGGCTCTTTGAGGCATGAAAGAAGTAAACATGTGTTGAAGGTCAGTTCTGAACACAGAGCTGAAAACAAGGAATGGTTGTTGATGTTTTGAGTCCAGAACACTGGCTCTTCCCAGAATGGGTGATGAGTGCTTAGCGTGTGAATGTTGATGTTATCTTGAACTGCCTAGTCTGGCTCCTGCATTGTAGCAGTTAAATAGGGTAGTAGCATAACAATAAAAAGCCTTAGGCCTTTCGGCTTCAGGCCCTTGCATCCTCGATCTCAGAGTCTGTGCCTTCCTTGCCGCCCGCCGCAAATGGTGCCCGAACAAGGTTGAAGATTAACGAAGAAGCGGCGGCGACTCTGATCGAAGGATTGTCAGGGGCTAGCGCGCGCCAGGACCGGAGAGTCCCCAGGACCTGAGAGTCCCCAGGATCGGAGAATCCCCAGGATCAGAGAATCCCCAGGACCGAAGAGTCCCCAGAATCAGTGAGTTCCGCGATCGCAATAAACATGGGACAGGCTAGTTCCCAAGAGCATAAGCTCTACACTGAGGTATTACAGCGTATATTACGCGAACAGGGCTATAAGGTCCAATTAGCGAAATTGGTGCAGTTATTAGTATGGATCAAAGACAACTGTACCTGGTTCCCTGTATCAGGGACTTACGATGCAAAGATTTGGGCGAAAGTGGGAATAGAAATACAAAAACGGAACACGTTGCAGTCTGATATTCTAAAGGATTTAGAAGCAACGTGGAGGGTTGTTTTTACAGCAGTCTCTGCACTCCAGCCTGCAGAGGAGTATTTGCAATCTCTGGCATCCACTCCTATTAACACCTTAGTGGATGTGAAGGAGCAACAGGAGCCTGTATATGAAACAGTCTCCGGAGAATCAGACGATCCTTACGATCTTGATTTCACAGATCTAGACATACAGTCCAATTTATACCCACCATTAACATCGGTAAAAGAAACGGCTGCGGCCGTCCCTTCGGCGCGGGGGGTCTCGCAGCCGGCAGCAGCAGCGGCAGCGGCTACGGGCAGAGAACAGTTAACACCAACAGCTCCTCCGTATCCTGCGTCTGCCGAGCCACCTATTGGCTTTGCTGAAAAGGCATCAGAGTCTCATGTAACGAAATACAAAACGCTGGCAGAAAATTGTAGAGAGGAAGCTGCTCGTAAAGGAGATTTTGCCATGCTGACGGCGATGCCGGTAATCTATCGTCCAAATCATTCTCCTGAGTATCGCTACCTTAGTTATGAAATGATTAAGGAAGTACGGGCCGCGGTGAGAGACTATGGTTTGCACAGCAACTATACTTCAAATTTAGTAACAGTCATTGGGGAATCCTATACTATGACACCACATGATTGGAAGTCACTTTTACGGATGATTTTAACACCTGCACAGTATTCAGTGTGGCTGGCAGAGTACCAGGAGGCTGTTTCTGCAGACACTTTGGAAAATAGGCAAGAATATTTGGGAATTAATCAGTATGCAACACCAGAGGTACAGGCACGGTTACCTCGGCAGCGTTTACAACAGATCTCTGCATTGGCTTTAAAGTGCCTGAAACGCGTTCCAGAGGCAGGGAAACGCCAGCCCTCTTTTGTGGTAGTCAGGCAAGGAGCTCAAGAACCCTATGTTACATTTATTGATCGTTTACAAACAGCACTGAGCAGGCAGATTGATGATGAAAATACAGTAGAAACGCTGTTATTACAATTGGCTTATGAAAATGCAAATGCAGATTGTCAAAGAATTTTGGGCCCTCTAAAAAACTCTTACAAAAGTATAGCAGAATTTATTAAAGCTTCTCAGAATGTGGGTTCTGAAGAGCATAAAGCTACTTTACTTGCAAGTGCCTTGGCTCAGCAACTCGTTGTGGGACGAGCAGAAATGAAATGTATTGAGTGTAATCAAATGGGGCATATTAAAAAGAACTGCCCAAAGCCGACAGTAAAGAAAAAAGATGAGCAGAAAGGAAGGTTCTCCCACAGGGCATGATGAACAGTCCCACAATTTGTCAGTTAGTGGTCTCTGCTGCAATAGAGCCGACTCGAAGTATTTTTAAACAGTCTCTTATTTACCATTATATGGATGACATTCTCATTGCAGCTTTGACACAGACAGAACTGATGAAAACTGTAAATCATCTAAAAGACTCCTTACAACAATTTGGGCTTCATATTTCCCCAGAAAAAATACAAACAGAACCGCCCTGGAAGTATTTGGGATGGGTACTGTTTACCAGAACCTTACGGCCACAACAACTTCGTTTGGTAAACAATGTCTCTACATTAAATGATTTGCAGCAACTACTAGGGACAATTAATTGTATTCGTCCTGTGCTGGGTATTTCTACTGAACAGTTAAGTACCCTGTTTAACACCTTGAAGGGGGATTCAGATTTAACTTCACCTCGAATCCTTTCTGACAAAGCAAAACAGGAATTGGCATTGGTAATTCAAAAACTTACAACTTCCCAAGCAGGACGTATAATCTTACACTTGCCTCTTCTATTTTTTGTGATTCACACGAAATTCCAGCCTTATGGGCTATTTGCTCAATTGACAGAATCACAGCAATTAGTTACCCTGGAATGGATTTTCTTATCACACACCTTTACAAAAACAATTACGACTCCTTTGGAGATGGTCATTATGGTGATTCAGAAAGGACGGTTCAGGATACAGCAGCTGACAGGTCGAGACCCTGACATTATTTACCTACCCTTTCATAAGGAAACCCACATTACTCTGATGAGGGACAGCCTTGAATTTCAGGCTGCTCTGGCTGACTATTTGAATGATATCCATTTTACTTTGCCACAGAATAAAATCTTGCAAGCCTTACCTTCCCTCTGTTTACAACCACAGAGAGTGATGGTGCCTCACCCTATACCAAATGCAAAAACGTTTTTTACAGACGGCTCAGGTAAAACAAAGAAGGCCGTAGCAGCCTGGAAAGAAAAGGCACAATGGCAACACACATCAGTTACTGTGGAAGCGTCCACTCAGATTGTTGAATTGTCTGCAATACATTTAGCTCTGACATTGTTTGCAAGCGAACCTATTAATATTGTATCAGATTCACTATATGCTGTTGGCGCTATTAACCGCTTAGAAGCTGCATTTATCAAAGAAATTAGCAATCAAGAGCTGTATAAACTTTTCCTTGCTATTGCAACTCTGCTTCAGCAACGACAGCATCCTTGCTTTATTGTTCATATTAGGTCTCACACTCGCTTGCCAGGACCTCTGGTAGAAGGGAATGCAGTAGCTGATAAGTACACTGTTTTGCCCATAACATCATCCTCCCTTACTCAACGATTTCAACATGCACAATTATCTCACTCCTTTTTCCATCAAAATGCTCGCAGTTTACAGAAAGAATTTGCTCTCACAAAAACGCAGGCTCGTGATATTATTCGGGCATGTAACGATTGTCAACTATATAATACTGCAACTTATCATGATGGTGTAAATGTCAGGGGACTGAAGGCTAATGAAATTTGGCAAACAGATGTTACACATTATCCACCTTTTGGCAGGCAAAAGTATGTTCATGTTACTGTGGATACCTTTTCTGGTTATGTTGTTGCTTCTGCAGCTACAGGGGAACGGACTCAGGATGTTAAGAAACATTGGACAAGGTGCTTTGCACTTATGGGCCTCCCTAAACAAATAAAAACAGA
The DNA here is from genome assembly GCF_013368605.1 of Nyctibius grandis. NCBI lineage: Eukaryota > Metazoa > Chordata > Aves > Nyctibiiformes > Nyctibiidae > Nyctibius > Nyctibius grandis. The sequence goes on from NW_027167598.1 coordinate 33,061, forward strand.
CAATGGACCTGCCTATGTATCTCAAGCAGTGGCCTTATTCCTACAACAGTGGGGTGTGTCTCACGTTACAGGTATCCCGCACACCCCCACCGGACAAGCCATAATTGAATGGACACATCAAAACTTGAAACACATGTTGCAAAAACAAAAAAGGGGGAGTGTAGCCACAGCTCCTCAAGAACAATTAGATATAGCTGTGTTCACTTTAAATTTTCTAAATCGGTCATCTTCTCGATTAGATACCATGGCAGTGGAACGACATTTTCAGGCTAAAGTTCCCTTTACACAAAATCCTAAGGTTTGGTATAAAGATCTGCCAGGCCCAACTGATTGGCGTGGACCAGTAGAATTGTTAACATGGGGGAGGGGATATGCTTGTGTTTTACTTCCAACAGGTCCTCGTTGGCTACCTGTGAGATGCGTGAAGCCATACCATGAGCTGGAGAAACCACAACCAGAACCCGGTACCAGAAATGCAGACGCTGAAAGCACAGGGACCACGCAAGCGACGTAGAACAGTCAACCCGACACCAGGCATTACTTGGGGAATGCTGAAATGACTGGATGAGCACGCAAGTAGCATGCTGCGAGGGGTCTTGGGTGGTCTCTGGTGGTCGTGGTCCCCCCATAGTTGTGCTGTCTGCTGTGTGACTTCGCTTCCACGCAAGCGTGGTTAAGGCCTTTCTGTTGACACATGCAGGTGGCTCTGAGGAGAAGATACTGTTTTGATTCTCACAGCAGTTATCTCTTCCAGAGTGTGTGAATCAAGTAAATTTGGACACTACAGGGATGTTGTTCACAGTCTTGTTTATCTTTGACCTTTCTTCGTAATTAGTGATGCTACAGCATTATTGTATAGATATCTATGTTTATTCCTTTTTCTATATGTATTTATTGCGTGCCTCTGTATATTGCTCTGCTCTACACCCCTCAAGCCAAATGTGCACATCCAGCTTTGCACTCCCCAGGAGAAGCAGTCTCTTGAGCGAGGGGGTAGAATGTGGGAATATAACGGAAGATGGGCGAGGAGGATTGTAAACACGCTCAAGTGACTTGCACCTGGGGTGTCAAAAAACACATATATCATACTACTAACTGTTATTTAGTCTTGTGTGCTGGACAAGTAGAGCATCTTCATTCAGATAACATAGGCCTGTGATAAGACTCAAGGGCACCTAATTGTTTATGCCTGAGATTCCTGCCCTGCTGTGAGAAAGATCAAAGCACAGTGGAAAAATGCCGCCTGGCAGAAATCCCTAACATACAGGCGAAGGCAGCAGGCCCGGAATCTCTTTCACTTTCTCTCTAGCAGGAACTGAACTCCGCGGTGCCTGCGTCCCTGCTTGTGTGCCTTTGCCCCAAGTGCTGCTTCAGAGACCTGGTCTGCAATCAGAGGACTCTGAAAAGCCGAAGCCCACATCATGACCACCCTTGTCATCAAATAAACAAAAAAGGGGGAAATGTGGAAGACCCTCAGTCTGCAAACAGCTGTGCTTTACTTGGGGAGCATAAGATTTGCTTGGGAACACTGCACTGAGAATAGTTTTTGCTTGCTTCTGAGATAAAGGAGCCGAGACCAGTTCACAGGGCTCTTTGAGGCATGAAAGAAGTAAACATGTGTTGAAGGTCAGTTCTGAACACAGAGCTGAAAACAAGGAATGGTTGTTGATGTTTTGAGTCCAGAACACTGGCTCTTCCCAGAATGGGTGATGAGTGCTTAGTGTGTGAATGTTGATGTTATCTTGAACTGCCTAGTCTGGCTCCTGCATTGTAGCAGTTAAATAGGGTAGTAGCATAACAATAAAAAGCCTTAGGCCTTTCGGCTTCAGGCCCTTGCATCCTCGATCTCAGAGTCTGTGCCTTCCTTGCCGCCCGCCGCAGGTGTCTATAAATGATCTCTTGCACAGCCAGTTCTCTAAGGTAGTTAATACCTTTTTCTATAGTGGTCCATTTGCTTAGGTGACTCATAACATCATCTTTATAGGGATACCTGCTCTTTACAGCTGACAAGAGTCGCCTCCAGAGACTGATAGTGTTTGACCTTCTTGCAAGCACCTTATCAATACCACGGTCTCTGGACAGGGATCCCAACTGTCTGGCTTGTCTACCATCCAATTCTATGCTATCCGCCCCATTATCCCAGCATCGGAGCAACCAGGTAATAATTGGCTCACCGTTATAAAGACTGAAGTCTTTCCTTATACTTCGCAGCTCTTTCAGGGATAAGGAGTGGTAGGTTATCTCTACGTCCGAGTCCTCCTCTTGTGATAGTTCTGCTTTAGAAGGACCTTTCTTCTGTGATAGGTCTGCTTTAAAAGGACGATCGAGGAAACCCCCCTCTGTGTCAGGCCCTAACTCTGCCTGAGAAGGGCCCTCACTTGGGTCATATGATGGCTCTGCCTTAGAAGGCTCTGAGTCATCATCCTTCTCTTCACAATCTGATTTCTTTTGGTATTTCTTCCTGGTTACAGGAGCAATTGGTACAGATTCGATAGATGCTGGGGTCTGAGTAGATGCAGTGGCTGTCGTGGGAGTGCTGAGAGTCTGAGTAGCTGCAGTGGCCATCTTGGCGGGTGTAGCAGCTGTGGTACAGGCTGCCGAGGCTTCAGTGGGTTTAGTGGCTGTAGCGGCAGTACACACTGTAGGATCTGAGGTGGCTGCATAACACCTACAACTGTCCCTGCACCGATATTTAATCTTATCCCACATCAGAAACACATTCAGGACAACCGAAAATAAAAACATGCCACCTAGACAGCACCATCCTAATTTCGCAAAATCTAGTGGAATCAGCTTGGCAGAAAAGGAGAAGGTACTATTTCCCAAAGTAAAACTGGAAGTATAATCATTAACAGAATCAGCTAAAGGACGCCTGGAGCGTGCAGATGAAGTTGCTGCTACTGATTTGCGATTAAAGCTGCCCATCATTGTGTCATAGAGATAAGAGATCAGAATATTAACTGCCCAGTTTATCACAGCATAAATCAGTATCGAACCCCATACCAAAACAATACATTTTGACCAGCGCCCACTGCTAAACTGCATGTAAACATTCATAAGAAGCAAGCAATAACACAGTGCCCACGGCAGGTAAGGCATCATTGCAATACTCAACTGTGAAAGAAACTCCATAAAAAGATGAGATAACACAGCATTCAAAAATGACATCACCATCTTCACTATCTGTTTTAACTTTCCAACCCCTTGTAAATCTCAAAGGAAGAAATCTGATATTCTCTCAGCTGAGCTCTCTGGGTCTCCTCCCACCAGAGCCAGGATTCAACTTATCAGAGCAACCTGTTGGAGCTTCTCTGGAGCCCCACTTTGGGCGCCAATAAATCTGTCACAGTTTAAAGCTGGGCCAGCTATTAACCAGGTGGCAGATGCTCTCTGTTAACCCTCTCCCCCCCCCAAGGGAAAGGGAAAAGGGAGAGAGACTTATGGGTTGGAAAGTTAAAACAGTTTTAATAAACTATAATAATGAAAAAAAAGAGTATAATAACAACAATAATAGAAATAATCAAATATATACAAATATATACAAAACCAAGACTGAGAGCTTGGAAATCCTCCTCAAGCAGAGTTGCTCCCCCCAGCACAGGCAGAAGGGAAAATGCAGTAGCTCCCACTGCCATCACACCTGCAGGCTTTTAACTGGAGAATTAGCAAAGCTGGTACCAATCAGTGGGAGACAGGAGGGCCCCTCCCTCCTGGGCCCCACCTCCAGGAGGCAGTGGGTTAGTGATAAATAGGAAAGTGAGAATGAGGTGTGTGGGATGGAATACCTCGTTGGTCAATCTTGGGTCACCTGCTCTGTTTGCTCCCCCCTGCAGCTGCGACCCCCCTTCGGCTCTTCACTCGTAAGCAGTGAGGAATTTAGCAGTGACCTTGGTTTCTCTAAGACTAATTGGCCTGGTTTGGGCCAAACCAGGACACCAATCTTCCGTTATATTCCCACATTCCACCCCCTCGCTCAAGAGACCGCTTCTCCTGGGGAGTACAAAGCTGGACGTGTACATTTGGGCTTGCGGGGTATAGAACAGAGTAATATATAGAGGCATACAATAAATGCATATAGGAAAAGAAATAAATATATATATCTATACAATAATACTGTAAATCAAGTGTCCCAGTTATCCTGTCAGGGAAATGAAACCACTCAGCCAGCCAGGCACCATCAGTAGATTGTTCCATTGGATGCTATAAGTCCCGGAGATATTGAATGTTGTCCTCTGTGCTGGCTGGTTCGTCAGTGACGTTGAGGTTGCATGTATGGTGTTAGAGGAGGAAACAGTCCACAGACAATCAATGTTGCAATGTTCATTGGCATACAGTCGTTACCTACTTGGAAAAAATAGCAAATGAAAGACAGGAATATCACAATCACTCAGCATAATATAATTGTATAATACAGCTACTGGCATGCTAATGAAACACACTGTTAAAGGATCTGCAGCCTTTATTAATCAGATATTAATCTTCGTTTATTATAAAAAGCAGAGGAGTTAGTTACAGTAGAGGCTGACCAAATCTAGATATTTACATGTAGGGTTTGCAGAAATGTATCCAGGGCATGTGCTTGTAGTGTAAGACTATAAAGCATGACGAGCCAACCTGTGATAGGGGAGGAAAACAGGAGTGTCATCTCCTTCCAGTAATACATACGCTGTTGCTCCAGCTCCTTCAGCTAATATTACCCCAGGTTTGGTGGCCTGATGTGGTGTAATTGCCCACACAGATTGGAGGGCTATGGCTTGTGCTTTTTCAGATTGAACTTCAATTTGATGTTGGCTTCGCGACACCAATAACACTGTTCCAATGCTATCTCCTCTAGACAAGGTACAGGTACTCGTCGAAGATACCTGAAATACAAGAACTCGAGAATCTGATATCAACAAAGGATGTAAAATAAGAGGAGAAGTTGAGGTGCAAAACCATACGGTATTCTCAGGGGTTATTACATGAATCTTCACATCGAGGCTAATAGGTTGTGGCCCCACCGTGCAATCTGTTGGTGTGAATAATTCCATTTCACCCGTAGTTAATATTTTAGGAGAGATACCATCTGGAAGAATCTCAATCCTCACCACATTTTTTACTGGAGGTGTTGTGATACGCTCATAGGGTGTTTGATTATGGATATTGCAGCTGTTTAACAAAAAAACTGCTTTAGTAAGATGTGAACTCCAATGTTGTAAAGTTTTAGTACCGGTTAGCTTTTTTAATTGTTCCTTCAGCATCCCATTCATTCTTTCAATCAAGCCGTTAGCCTGGGGATGGTAGGCAATGTGGAATATCCAATCTATGCCTAGCCCTTGAGCCCAATCTTGGACACTATGTCCACTAAAGTGTGTTCCTTGGTCACTTTGTATTTGGTGAGGAGGTCCGTATTGATGGATGAGTTGTTCTAATGCTTCAGTTGTGTTATGTTGATTAGCATATTTGGTGGGCTTAGCAAAAAGCAGTCCTGACACTGTATCCACAGCAGTAAAAACATATTGCCACCCCCTTGACAGGGGCAGGGGACCTATGTAATCCACCTGCCAGGTATTCAAGGCCCATTGACCCCGTTTTATCCTTCACCATGGCCTATGTAATGCCCTTAAATGTAACTGCGTACAAGTAGTACAATTATGTGCACATGCTTTGTAAATATGTAATGGTAAAGGGGTGTCACGGTTTTAAAGCTGGGCCAGCTATTAAACCTGTGGCAGATGCCCTCTGTTATCCCCCCCCTCCCCCCAAAGGGAAAGGGAAAGGGAAAAGGGAGAGAGACTTCCGGGTTGGAAAGTTAAAACAGTTTTAATAAACTATAATAATGAAAAAGAGTATAATAATAATAATAGAAATAATCAAATATATACAAATATATATATACAAAACCAAGATTGAGCTCCCCTGAAGTCAGCCACATCACCACCGGCACTGCAGGGCAGGCTCCGGGAAGGCCCAGGCTGGGCCTAGCGACGGTCGAGAGCTGGATTCAGGGATGCACGGATCGGGATCGGGGGCAGCAGGAAAACAGACAGAGTCCTTCTTGGACACCGGCCATAGCAGAAAGAGAGCGAGACCCTCGTGATCCCCCCGCTTTATACCGAGAATGACGTGTATGGGATGGAATACCCTCGTTGGTCAATTTTGGGTCACCTGCCCTGTCTGCTCCCCCCTGCAGCTGCGACCCCCCTTCGGCTCTTCACTTGTAAGCAGTGAGGAATTCAGCAGTGACCTTGGTTTCTCTAAGAATAAGTACAGCAAGAGCCTTTCTGCACAACATCCCTACCGGTGCCTCAGTGATAACTACAAACTTCGAGCGTTATCAGTCCTGGAAGCAGACACTGTCTGCAAACATGCAGTTAGTTTCAGAAAGTGCAGTTACTTAGAGGAGACTTAGCTGAAAGTAAAAATCACTGAAAGGAAAATTGGCCTGGTTTAGGCCAAACCAGGACAAGGGGTTTGATTGTGAGCAATGTCCCATGCACGTGCAGTGTGTGCTGATCGATGTCCACAAGCTATATGTGCATTTACAGCTTGAGCATGTACTTCGGCGGAGGTCATCTCATCCACTTCCCTATTATTTTGCGACTCAAGTGAGTCATCCTTCTGATGAGCTGAGACATGCCTTACTTTTAAAGGATTCATTTGTACATATTGCCAAATTTGTTGCCAGATATCTGCCCCCCATATAGGGTATCTTTGTACATGCCAATCTTCCTGGGCCCAGCGGGGTAACCACATTGTGAGACTTTTGTATACAACCCAACTGTCAGTGTATAGGTAATGTGCCTTCCCTTCCAGGATAGCAAGAGATGCTGCAATCAGTTCAGCCCACTGACTAGATGCCTGTGCGCCTGTTTGCCATAATATAATTCCTGGTAGCGGGGCATATGCAACTGCTCTCCATTGTCTTTGTCCAGTTGCTGTGTATGTTGCACTGCCGTCGGTAAACCAGGCATCTTTTCTGTGCACTTCTATTAACTCGTCATAAGGGGGAGCCTCTTCCACAGGAGATGTGGGAATATCTCCAAGGGGGAGAGTTTCCCCTAGTGTGGGCATATGATTAAATGATACTGTTCCCAGAAGGGTGGCGTGTGGAGTGGTTACATGTGATTTTCCTGGTAGAAATCGTTGCTGTAAATAATGCTTCCATTTCCAATGTGTGGCTGCCTGCGCTACACCTGCATGGGCCCTAACAGAATCATCAGTGACCCAGCCATGGATAGGTATGGGTGTGTATACAGTTACACTATCTTGTCCCGTGATTCTTTCAGATTCTTGTAGTGCCCAAACTACAGCCAAGATTTGTTTTTCCATCGGGGTATAGTGTATAGCAGAGCCTTGTAATGCTTTGGACCAAAATCCTACAGGTTCCTTCTGATTTTTTGGCCCAGTCATTTTACACAATCCCCACGAGACTATATCATCTAGGATTGTTACTTCTAGTTCAAAAGGATATCCTTGCCTAGGGGTATATAATTGTGCATGTTCAATCAAAGCATTTTTACAGGCATCAAAGGCTTCTTGTTGCTGCTTGGTCCACTGCCAAACAACTTTCTTCTTAGTTAATTTCTGCAGAGGGCGCATTAACACTGCCAGATGTGGAATAAAAGTTCTCCAGTACCCTAAAAGTCCCAAGAAGGTCTGTAACTGTTTCACTGTGGTTGGTACAGGAAATCGCTCAACTCTTTGCTGCACTTTATCTGGTATTTCTCTAACCTGTCCATGCCAAACTATCCCCAAAAATTGTACGGTAGTACTAGGACCCTGTATTTTCTTTGGATTAATTGCCCAGCCTCGGTCCTGTAGGTGTATTTTCAGCGATTCAGCGGCTGCAGCGATTTCTTGCTGTGACTCTGCCATAATCAACAGATCATCAATATAGTGGTAAACAGTAACAGTGCCTGACCATAGGGCAACATCAGTTGCTATCATTTGGTGACAGATGGAGGGACTGTGTTTGTATCCCTGAGGCAGGACCTGGAAAGTGTATTGCTTTTGTTGCCAGGTAAAGGCAAACTGGTCTTGGCTTTCTGAGGCAATGGCTATTGAAAAGAAAGCATTAGCAAGATCTATCACCACCTTCCAGGGCTGCAAATTTTTGCTGATTTTTTCTATAAGAGTAACCATGTCTGGTACTGTAACTGCAAGTGGGGGGGTGACCTTATTTAATTCTCTGTAATCTACAGTCATTCTCCAAGTGCCATCTGATTTTCGAACAGGCCAAATAGGATTATTAAAAGCAGTCATAGTTTCCCTAACGATTCCCACTTGTTGAAGTGCCTGAATGGTTTGAGTAATTTCCTCCTCCCCCCCTAGAATACGATACTGTTTCACGGTTATCACCTTGGCAGGCACAGGCAGCACAACAGGATCCCACTTCGGGAATCCGCGCAAGACAGTTATAGATCGAATAGCAAACCCTGCCTGCGAAGTTCCGAAGCAGAAGCGACCATTTAAAGTTTCAACTGTTCGTCCTGCCAGCACATCAATACCCAAGATATATTCATTAATCGGGGCAAGTAACACGGTCGCAGTAAATAGTGTAGCATTCCCTATTGTTAAAATCACCTTAGCTCGGAGGGCGGGGGTTGGATTTCCCCCCAATCCACAGATCTGTGATGTGGCGTCTTTATTGTCAATATTACTATGCAATACAGTAACTTCAGCTCCAGTATCCACCAGAGCTAATACATGTAGAACCCCCCCAGACTGCCACTTTATAGTTAAAGGAACATAAGGGCGTCAGTCCCCCTCACGGTGGGAGGCTACTGTGGCGGCAATTTCGGGGGACCTGCCAAACCTTCATGCCTGCTGTTTTGGCATTTGCCAGGTAGTGTCATACGTTTCGCTGGCAGGCGGGGCGGAGGGTGTGCATGAAGTTGGTGGTGGGGCTAGGGGTGGTCGTCTTTTTCACGTAAGTGCCAACTTTTGCCATCTGCGAAACATTTCTGATGTTGTGATCCCATCTATTTCTGATCATGGAATGCCAGCTTGTATAAGATCATTCCACATTTGTTTTCTTGTCACCCGTGATGTAACCCCCTTTGCTTTTGCAGGCTTTCCTTTATTCACCACCCGAATAGATGGCCCTGAAATTACAGCTCCAATTTCCCTTAAGGTATCTGCTAGGGCGCCTATATTACTTGTAGCATTTGTCACTGATGATATAATGAGGGGCTTTAGTGAGGCAGGCGCTCCTCTCAAGAACTGCATTTTGATACTTCTCGTTACGGGTGTACTGTCTTGATTAGTTCCCATAACTAATGCATGAGCCATCCCCATCTGCCGCAACAAATTAATACCTTCCTCCAATGTGCACCAGCTTACAAGGGACGACGTTAATTCAGCAGGTTCTGTATACGCTGTTAAAACTGCTGCACACAACCACTGATACAGTGTAGGTGCAGTAATAATTTGCCCCTCAGGACCCCTGATACTTTGCAATTGAGCATATCCCCGCTGGATCTGATCGTTATGGGCTATAGGGCTCAATAAATCTTTTTCATCTGCTAATAAATGAATAGATGCAGCTCCACTGTCCCAAGCTCGCAAAATCCATGCCAGTATGCTTTCCCCGCTCTTCTGCTGATAGATATCTAAGAATTCCCTTAACTCTTTCGGAGTGTAAGTACGTGTGACCTGCACTCCCCCTTCCGCTTGTTCCTGCTGCCCCATCATTTGTATGAGGGGTCGTGCTTCCACCACCTCTTTGCCTTTTAAGTCCGGATCAAATTCAAACTCAATCTCAGAGTCCGAGGATTCACTCTGAATATTTCCATCCCACGCCTCGGGATCCCATGACGGTTTTGTGATGAGAGCACGAACTTGAGAAATCGAAACCTGACTTTTTCCATATTTATCCCTTCGTTTATTAGCAATACGCGCTACCAACTGCTCTACCTTATCTTGCAACCCACAGCACCGCTCTGCTTGAGTAGTAATTACTTCTTGCGCAATCACCTTTGCATCCTGTAAAATCCCGACTTCCTTCTCTAATTCTCTCACTCTACTCCGTAATGCAACATTTTCATGGTGAGAAGCTCTAAGACCAGTAGCTAACAACCATCCCAATCTCCCCGCTAATTTGCGAGAAGAACCTGATGCCTTTTTCCATGGCAACCCGCGCACAGCCGTGTCAGTTGCCTGGGGGGTCATCGCCACCCCGTCATCTATTTCAGGCCATGCTTCTGGCGGAGCCAGCGTAGCCAGGAAAGTGGCCATGGGGGCCCATTCCTCAGTGCTGGGCCATCCCGGAATGTGGGGAGTCACCGACACGGCCTCCCCAGTCCCCGACTTCTTTTTCAGCCATGGCATGGCTGTTCCTGGATCCTGCCGACTACGCCAAAATGTGTGAGCTGACACAGGCAGGACGCAGGAACAGCCACAAGACCATGGATAAAATGCAAAGAGCAAATTTATTCCCATTACCTCGCAAACCGGGGGATCTCCGAAGCAGCACCCGGGGCAAAGGCACGCAAGCGGGGACGCAGACACCGCGGAGCTCGGTTCCTGCTAGACAGAGAGTGAGAGATTTCGGGCCTGCTGCTTTTGCCTGCATATAAAGGCTTTCTAGCAGGCGGTAGTTTTCCACAGTGCTTTGATCTTCTTGCAGCAGGGCCGGAATCTCCGGCCTCAGCAATTAGGTGCCCCTGAGTCTTATCACAGGCCTCTGTTATCTAACTGCAGATGTTCTACTTTTCAGGCACACAAGACTAAACAACCGTTAGTAGTATGATATATGTGTTTTTCGATACCCCAGGTGCAAGTCACTTGAGCGTGTTTACAATCCTCCTCGCCAATCTTCCGTTATATTCCCACAATAACTCAGTTGAAGTTAAGTGCCGAGTCAGAGTCTAAATCAGGAAGAATATACTTTATAGTCTATTTCTTTGGAATATCGTATTTTCTGAAGTGAAGCAAGGGAAGAGTTCAGACTTCCTCTACAGTCAGTTGTGCTAAGCATATTATCCCAAGTACTACCTTCTAACAATCTACCAATAAAGATAACTGAGATGATTTGTTAAGCTATCAGAACTGTGCAAACATCATCACTTGTTTTCCTTTTCTGTCAAAATGCAAATATTCTTTTAAAAAAGAAGATAATTTTCCCATTATTTAAAAATATTCCCATTGCAGCCCATTGCACAAAATTATATTTTTACACTACTCGTTTTCTTTTCTTCAGCATAGTTTAAACTTCACTTTTATGCCATCTCATACTTTACAATTGCTTCTAGTTACATCTTCCCTCCTTGTGTCTAGTTTTCCCACCATTTACATGGAGGAGACTGATGTCAGTGTTCCTTGCAACATAGTCTGAAATACAGAGTCCAACAGGGCTGCATGTTATGGAATAAACAATATGTCTGAAATTAAATAAATAAATAAGAATAAAGATAAATAAATAAATAAAACAGAAAAGCAATTCAGGATAGATTGATTTGGGGGAAAAAAAAGGCCCTTAATTTAAATCTTAGTAAACCAGGTGTAATTTATAAATTTTTCCTTAGGCAATTTAATCACTTCTCAATAACAAAACTGATTATTTACCCAGAGGCACTTCTACTCAGGGTAGTCACTTATATTAATAAGATCCAGTCTGATCTGATTAGAAAACAAACTTCAGGAACATCTATTAGCTTCCATTCATCTCAGCAGCAATTTAAAGTGCAGCTGATGCCTCATGAAAAAAAAACAAAAAACCAACAGCAAAACCCCACAGTGGACCATTTTACAAGCACTCCCATATATTAGCTATTTATTTTTGCCTTTTTTTCCCCTTACTCCCAGTTACTCAAAAGGTAAACATGTGTAGATGACAAGGCTGTCAATATTGCATCTTTTATTCAAAGCAAAAGTAAACAAAGAGATGAGCAGCTGCCTGGAAAGGATGAGGAATTTGCATTATGAAGTTGGCATATAAATCTTGCATCAAGCTTTAAATGAAAATGCTGTATAAGCCAGGTTTATCATGGAGGTACTGACCAATACAGTTTTAAAGCAGGTACCTTGCAAAAAGTACTGTTTTAAAATCAAGCAATCTACCAGGGGAACAAAAGCAAGGGCCTGTAGCAGGTGGAGTACCAAAAACATGGTCACAGTTCTTCTTGCTGCTGCTTTACTGATGACAGCATTGCTTTCACCCCTGAGTGTGCGCAGTTTGGAAATACATCTTCAGACTCCTGCCTGTAACCTTTATTTTCTCTTTTCTCTGCTGATTTCAAATGTAGGGGACTCCTGAGCATGGTGAAGCTAATGTTAGCAGGTGGGCATTTCATGTACTGACAGCAAGGAGTAAGGGTGTCCTGGTTTAGCCTAAACCAGGCCAGTTTTCCTTTCAGGGATTTTTACTTTCAGCTAAGTCTCCTCTAAGTAACTGCACTTTCTGAAACTAACTGCATGTTTTGCAGACAGTGTCTGCTTCCAGGACTGATAACGCTCGAAGTTTGTAGTTATCACTGAGGCATTGGTAGGGATGTTATGCAGAAAGGCTCTTGCTGTACTTAGTCTTAGAGAAACCAAGATCACTGCTAAATTCCTCACTGCTTACGAGTGAAGAGCCGAAGGGGGGTCGCACCTGCAGGGAGGAGTGGACAGGGCAGGTGACCCAAAATTGACCAACGAGGGTATTCCATCCCATACACGTCATTCTCAGTATAAAACGGGGGGATCACGAGGGTCTTGTCCCTCTTCTCTGGCCCCTTCCTGCTGCGCCCTTCCCTCCCGCCTGCTGTGTTTAGGTGTTTCTGCTGCTTCGGGCTGCTTCTGCGGCTTGAGCCTTTGGCCAGTGTCCAAGAAGGACTCTGTCCGTTTTCCTGTTGCCCCCGATCCCAATCCGTGCATCCCTGAATCCAGTTCTTGACCGTTTCTGGGCCCAGCCTGGGCCTTCCCGGAGCCTGCCCTGCAGTGCCGGTGGTGACGTGGCTGACATCGGGGGAGCTCGATCTTGGTTTTATATATATATTTGTATATATTTGATTATTTCTATTATTACTATTATACTCTTTTTGATTATTATAGTGTATTAAAACTGTTTTAACTTTCCAACCCATAAGTCTCTCTCCCTTTTCCCTTTCCCTTTGGGTGGGGGGGAGGGTTAACAGAGAGCATCTGCCACAAGTTTCATAGCCGGCCCAGCTTTAAACCGTGACAAAGGGGAAAGCAGATTTCATGGAGCTGACAATGTAAAATGACATGGGGGAAGGAGGGAACAGGACAGAGAAATTAAGGCATCACAACTTGCTCAAGATTTCGAAGAAAGGAAGATGCAGAATCTGTGTCCTCCCACTGAAGGATTTTGTCTCTGTGTCTGTGCTCTTAAGAAAACATAACTCACTGAGCCACATCCACACCCATTAATTAAATGTCTAACTTTTCTCTCAGATTCAGCAATTTGCATGAAAAGCACAGAGGAGCACTGCTAGCCAAAGGCTTCTCCTCCCACAGAAGATACTCACAGCACAGGATTCAGCAGTAAAGCAGCTAGGAATACAGCTTGCCTCTCCTCCTAGTTACAAAGCTCAGCACTTGCAGCTCTTTGGGGTACAATACTGCCTCTTGACCGACTGCTTGTAATGGCTTTCATCCTCACTCTGGTACCCAATTAGTACCTTGTTAGCCACACACCTGCAGTGACTTCACCCGGAGGTCACTAAACCTCATGGACCTGATTCTCCAATCACTGCTCCAGCCCCAATCAGAAATCACTCCATTAAATCAACAGCTTTAGCGGAGCCTAAATAAAAGGGGAATGAGGTGATCTGCAACATTAACCCTTTTCCTCTCTGTTTTTCTAGTACATGCACCCTTTGGCCATCTGTCACTGCTGTGAAAGTAATTAGCTAACAGGAACATTTCTTCTAATCAGGGCTGGGCAACAGCAAAAGCAAGAACAAATGCAACTCTCAGGCTACTGTGGTGTTTCTCCAAATCCTTGTGGAGCTGCTACATCTCAGGAAAAGTAGTCAGGAAACTTGACTGATGTAGTAACCGAATCAGCAGTATGCTAAAAGTTGTGCATCTAAATAAGTCATTCATGATGACTGCTTTGTGTTTTGGCCTCATCAAAATTCAGGCCTACTACAGCATGGGGAAAAAAGCTCTGGGAAGTGAAATGACAGCAGGGAGAGACAAATGTAAATAGAAAATGTGTTTCTGAATCATGCTACAGGGACCAGTCTGAATATAAGCTACTGGTAAATGATGGTGTTTCACTCAAAGAAGGATATTGTCCAGTAGTGCTAATATAAAGAAATAAAGTTTCAAAGAATTACCACAGCATAATATTGACTCAAAAGCACTGTCTCCAAGACTTAAGCTAAAAGAAATCTCAAGAGAAGTATATATGTAGCTATGAAAAGATAACATTACCACCTACATTTCGGGACCAATATTACACTAATTTTTCATCTCAGTAAATTCAGTGTTTGATGCAGTAAAATTCCATTCTTGGCTGGGGGGGACAGGGGGGAATATAATACATTTTAAAATTTCTGTGCATCTGGCACAGAGGATGGCTTGAATTTAAGAAGAACAGATAGTACAAATAATACATATGTTAGGGAGGGCTGAACTAATGAGCATAAACTAAGAAAACATTGACTTTTTAACATGCAGGAGGTTGGTGTAACCCTTAGATATATATTATTTTCACACTTATGAGCAAAAGATGATACTGAAAAATATGGTGGAAAAGAGCATTTACAAAGTATACTGGCCTTTAAGGAAAGAGAGAATACACAAACCCTCACAAAGCAGGCCATTCTCATAGTGTTTAAATCTTAGCATACAGACCCAGAAAGTTTACAGCATTTGGATGAAGAATGCTACTCCACTTGAGCCTTCTGAGTGACCCTTCTGAGAAAAACAGGCTTTAGTGATTTGTCAAGAATGCTGTTGCTTAATCATCAAAGCTTTAGATTTAACACTTTTAGGCTCAAACGTTGGCCACGTCTGCTTTTATGAGGTCACTTAGTGAATGCTACACCATACTTTGTACAGACCTTGAAAAAGCCCCTGAAGTTTCTTATTTCTACAGTTGTGCGGAGTCGTGAATTTCCTTATTTTCAGGCAAGGAAAAGAGAAACTAAGGTAGGATTACTTGACAGCAGTTCAGTTCAGGGTTGGCTGTTTTACTGTCAAGATTTTGAATGAAACAGAATCAGTAGAACTGGTATTAGTACCTATACACATCGCTGTAGTCTCAATTAATTAGAAAGGAATCAAAGGAGTGATGCATTCTACTTAGCTCTGATGACCATGTGAGGAAGTAATGGCTACCTATAAAAGCACTAACAGTGTAAATACTTTGGAAGCAGGATTTTTGAGGCAGGCATGACTCAGATGCAGGGCTAAAAGGAGAAAGAAACAAGGGTAGGCCAGGCTGAGAAGTTATTTCCATAACTTTGTAGTTTGCTAATTTGAATTGCTGGTAACAGCATACTCCTTCAGCTGTTGTAGTAATACAGCTGCTTTTATGGATAAAGTGGATTACTGCAGTCAGTAGATATCCTTGTGTCTGTTCCCTGCTTCACTACTAAATTTGTTTTATGGTCATAAACAAGTCAGTAGGACTGAATTTGTCGAAACAGTATAGGTTGGATTCAGTCTTAAAGCTGGGAACCTATACAATATCATGCCATTTTCACTAGAGGATTGGTGTAATGAAAATGCAGTTTCTAATAAGCTTATTCCACCACTGATTTTTTTTATTATTTTCCTTTCTTTTTTTTTCAGTTCAGGTTTACTGCAAAATGGAAAGCTGAGGCACGAATTATGATAAGACAGCCTCTCCCACAGATTGCTGCTGCCAGTATTCTTGTGTCCGATGCTAGTTTTTCTCAGTACATTCAGTGTATCTGAAACTAAGCTCCACTACAGGTAACTAGCCTATGTCAGTAAGCAGAGGAAATAATAGCATTTTCAGTAAGCAAGAGAAAATTCATGTAAAAATGTAAGCTGATGTTATTAAGTTGGTTGTTGATGCAGTAGAAGTACTGAAGCTTGCTTATTCAGACAATTGGCTGTGGTCAAATTAAGCATGCCTGAAATTTGAATAGAACCACAACTTAAATAAAAGATGACAATTATATCCCACGTTTACTTTTGTGCTAAGGAGAACTGTGACATTTCATTTTGAGTAGCTTCTTAGGCAATGTAAGGATGTGAAAAATTCTATTCCTCTTTTGCTTGAAGTTAAGGCTGTATGAAGTTAAGGCTTTTTCTCAGAAGCTTCCTGTGATGTGGTAATGCAAGGAAAAGTCTGTGCTACTGTGACCAACTCACCCACCTGTTATGTTGTTGCTTGCTGGATGTGCAGAGATTTTCAAACACTATAGTTAATACTCACTTGAGGGGTAGACTAACGCCAAAGTTCTCCTGTAGCACGTGTCCAGACAAACTGCATGTCCCTAATTTAAAAAAAAAAAAAAAAAAAGTGAGAGGGGAGAGGAAAAAAAAGGCTGCATAAAACAAAACCTCAATTTTATCTACTTTTATTTGGTGAGGAAAAAAAAACCATATCATTTTCACAGTGTGTCCCATCTTTCATCCAGGCACAGGCAGTCACTGATTCCATGACTCTCTAATTCAGAAATTCCCTCATTTTTACATCTTTTCATTTTGGGTGTTGGAAGTACTTTTCTAATTAGTTCCATAGCCATCATTCCCAGCCAGCACCAATTCAATATCTGAAAAAAAACCCCTGCTGTTTTAACTGCTGGCTTCTCATCTTAGTTTTGACTTACAGATAGATAGCTCTGAAAATAGCTAATGGGCTTCTCTGTTTATATATTTATTGATCTGAATTATATTGTTGATCGTTCCACATCACATCTTCTCACTTTAAGATATGCCATGGTATCATGAATATAACAAACTTGTCCCTTGTGTTTTTTGTTTGTTTGTTTTTGTGGTGGGGATTTTTTTAGTATAAATCTTAGTATATTTAGTATATTTAGTATATTTAGTATAAATTAGTATAAATTTTTAGTAGAAAGACTGGCAGTATCCCATCATATAATAGTATAATTTTATATCAGAAAATACAACTCAAGGTATGGCTCAGAATTCATATGTGGTTTACTATATAGGCTATACCTGTTCAACTGACAATGAGAGCTGACATTACTATAATGGAAATGCCCAATGTATATTTATGGAACATTAATTCAGCCTATAATATTGCAGCTGTCAAAATCTACTGATTTAGATTCTATTTCACATGTTTTCCTTTTCTTCCATGTAATTCACTTTGAGTTTTTTTTTTGTCAGAGCTTTAAAAGGAGATTAAATTTTCCATTTGATCTATTTTCTTTGTCTTCACATTCTTTCTCTTAATGAGTCAGGGTGAGAATCTCAGTCTTTTCAGAAGAACAGACTCAATAAAAATATGACTTGTTTAATGCAATAGGCTGCTTCTGCCTAGCAAGAGGAATAGGGCTGAGATAATACCATATAAACTGACAAAAGAAGATTCCCATAAGTGGAGGATGCTCACAGACTTTCCTGGTCCCCTAGGGAGATATTTGAATAATGTAAGGTTAAGGGGCTTGCATATTACCTCAGGACAGCTATTCTAGTCCTGCAGAACAACGTGAAAAAAAAACACAGAGGCAGATCAGGATGGGAGGTGTTATCATACAAACAACGCTTGCCTCACTGGTATAACAATGAGCACAAGGTGCAATGCTGAGACAGATGGATAGTGAGAAATCAGGAGGGAAAAGCAAAGATCATAAACTGGAATTGAGGAAAACCTAGACAACAAGCAAAGGTACAGGTCACTCATGACACTGAACATCCTGATCTTGAGTTCTGCTGAGGGACTATTTATCCTCTCAACTAATATTGTGATGAAGTAAGACTGGTCAGGGATAGAGGGAGGTGACAGGAAGACATTGGTCACTTAAGGAATGAATCACCTCTCAAGGGACAGAGTTGTGCCATGCTTCAGAAGTACAGATGAAAGGTTGAACATACTGCTGTGAATAGAAGCAAAGTCTGCTGGCGGGGCAAGCAAGGAAGACGTGAGAAAAGGAATGATCGTGTTAGCCAGGTGGGCTGTCATTACTGGCACACAGGTTGTGGTAGTCATTATAAATTGTCAGCCTCACCCAATAAGATTTAGTCACTTCTCATAGTACAGGAAGGCTTCTTTATAATGTATTGACATATGACTTTATTCAAGTAAATGACAAATCCCTAAGTGTACTCTTTGCTGGGGAAGAGGGGGTTCTATGGCCCAATTGCTTTTTGGATCCTATTTTCTTTTCCATCCTTAATCCTTCCTTATAATAGTTTATCCCTATCCACTCTCTCTCTCTTTCGCTGATTTTATGTAAGTCTTCCTGAGTCATTACATGTCATCTCTGCATTGTTTACTATATTCTTGTAAATTTGTCCTTCTATACCGCTCACTTTCCTAGATTGTTTTGATTTTTCTCAACTTCCTCTTCACCATTCTATTTTTGAGGTGCTGTGTGGTCTCATAAGGAAAAAACTTGTCATTTTTATGCTCGATCATGTGAAATCTTCATGAATGCATATCAATATGACATGTTTTTGTCATTGATCCATCGCGTTACAACTTCACTTCTGTCTAATTTGCTGTCTTTTCCACTGTCTGACATGCAGATATAATTACATGTTAAGAAAACTATAATAATGGAGGATGTTATTTTTTGAATAAGTCTGTTATCAGTATTACTTATTCATGATGAAAAGGTAAAAACAAAGCCTAAAAAAGGTATGACTGTCAGTCAACATAAGCTGGCAAAACTACTTTGACTTGAAGCAGTTGAAACTTGGACCCAATAATCTATTAATATCATGGGAGTTTCAAGACTTCTGCAGGGATCTTATTTCAGAAAATAAGGTCAATCTTCTAAAGTTAGTGATGCTCATTTTTATCAGATATGTCTGATGGCCCTCATCTGAGTCTACAGAGATTGACTGACTTATTCCACCTTAAAAAATGAAAAGTGGGAGAGTATGTTCCTCATAAAAAAAAATCATGGCATAAAAAACATTCAGAAGCCATCAGTTTATGTGATGTGAAAAGTAATTAAATGCAACAACAGCATGACATCAGCAGCAGATAATTTTCAGACTTTAAATGTCATTCCTTTTAAACTCACAGTTGTTTGAGGTTTTTGTCTCCATTTCACAAGACAAAGTACAAAACATTGTGACATGCTGTCCTGGTTTGGCCTAAACCAGGCCGATTTTCCTTTCAGTGATTTTTACTTTCAGCTAAGTCTCCTCTAAATAACTGCACTTTCTGAAACTAACTGCATGTTTTTGCAGACAGTGTCTGCTTCCAGGACTGATAACGCTCGAAGTTTGTAGTTATCGCTGAGGCACCGGTAGGGATGTTGTGCAGTAAGGCTCTTGCTGTACTTTTTTCTTAGAGAAACCAAGGTCACCGCTGAATTCCTCACTGTTTACAAGTGAAAAGCCGAAGGGGGGTCGCAGCTGCAGCGGGGAGCAGACAGGGCAGGTGACCCAAAATTGACCAACGAGGGTATTCCATCCCATACACGTCATTCTCGGTATAAAGCGGGGGGATCACGAGGGTCTCGCTCCTCTTGCTCGCTCTTGCTTTTTTCTGCTATGGCCGGTGTCCAAGGAGGACTCTGTCTGTTTTCCTGCTGCCCCCGATCCTGATCTGTGCATCCCTGAATCCAGCTCTCGACCGTCGCTAGGCCCAGCCTGGGCCTTCCCGGAGCCTGCCCTGCAGTGCCGGTGGTGACGTTGCCGACATCGGGGGAGCTCGATCTTGGTTTTGTATATATATTTGTATATATTTGATTATTCCAATATTATTATTATACTCTTTTTCATTATTATAGGTTTATTAAAACTGTTTTAACTTTCCAACCCGTAAGTCTCTCTCCCTTTTCCCTTTCCCTTTCCCTTCGGGTGGGGGGGGAGGGTTAACAGAGAGCGTCTGCTGCAGGTTTAATCGCCAGCCCAGCTTTAAACCGTGACAGATTTATTGGCGCCCAACGTGGGGCTCGAGAGAAGCTCCAACAGGTTCCTCTGATAAGTCGAATCCCGGCTCTGGCGGGAGGAGACCCGGAGAGCTCAGCTGAGAGAGTATCAGATTTCTTCCTTTGAGATTTACGAGGGGTTGGAAATTAAAACAGATAGGGAAGATGCTGATGTCATTTTTGAGTACTGTGTTATCTCGTCTTTTTATAGAGTTTCTTTCACAGTTGAGTATTGCAATGATGCCTTACCTGCCGTGGGCACTGTGTTATTGTTTGCTTCTTATGAATGTTTATATGCGGTTTAGCAGTGGGCGCTGGTCGAAATGTATTGTTTTGGTATGGGGTTTGATACTGATTTATGCTGTGATAAACTGGGCAGTTACTATTCCGATCTCTTATCTCTATAACACAATGATGGGCAGTTTTAATCGCGAATCAGTAGCAGCGACTTCATCTGCACGCTCCAGGCGTCCTTTAGCTGATTCTGTTAATGATTACACTTCCAGTTTTACTTCAGGAAATAGTACCTTCTCCTTTTCTGCCAAGCTGGTTCCTCTAGATTTTGTGAAATTAGGATGGTGCTGTCTAGGTGGCATGTTTTTATTTTCGGTTGTCCTGAATGTGTTTCTGATGTGGGATAAGATTAAATATCGGTGCAGGGACAGTTGTAGATGTTGTGCAGCCACCTCAGATCCTACAGCGTGTGCTGCCGCTACAGCCACTAAATCCACTGAAACCTCGGCAGCCTGCACCACAGCTGCTACACCCCCCAAGATGGCCACTGCAGCTACTCAGACTCTAACAAGTCTCAGCACTCCCACGACAGCCACTGCATCTACTCAGACCCCAGCATCTATCGAATCTGTACCAATTGCTCCTGTAACCAGGAAGAAATACCGAAAGAAATCAGCTCGTGAAGAGGAGGATGATGACTCAGAGCCTTCTAAGGCAGAGCCATCACATGACCCAGGTGAGGGCCCTTCTCAGGCAGAGTCAGGGCCTGACACAGATGGGGGTTCCCTTGATCGTCCTTTTAAAGCAGACCCATTACAGAAGAAAGGTCGTTCTAAAGCAGAACTATCACAGGAGGAGGACTCGGATGTAGAGATAACCTACCACTCCTTATCCCTGAAGGACCTGAGAAATATAAGAAAAGATTTCAGCCGTTATGATGGTGAGCCAATTATTACCTGGCTGCTCCGATGCTGGGATAATGGGGCAGATAGCATGCAATTAGATGGCAGAGAAGCCAGACAGTTGGGATCCCTGTCCAGAGATGGTGGTATTGATAAGGCGCTTGCAAGAAAGTCAAACACTATCAGTCTCTGGAGGCGACTCTTGTCAGCTGTAAAGAGCAGGTATCCCTATAAAGATGATGTTATGAGCCACCTGAGCAAATGGACCACTATAGAAAAAGGTATTAACTACCTTAGACAACTAGCTGTGCAAGAGATCATTTATAGACACCCACGGGAAATTGTAGATCCTGTAGATCCTGATGAAGTGGAATGCAACCGATCCATGTTCCGGAAGGTTGTGAAGAATGCTCCACCAACATATACCCATACATTGTCAATATTAGTCTGGGGAGAAAATGCTATGGCACGACCTAGTGTGGATGAAATGGCTAACTGTATGCGACAGTATGAAGATAGTATTTCTTCCCCACTGCAGGCCCGTGTCTCGGCTGTGGAAAAACTGACTAAGGAAAACAAGGACTCATTCAAACAACTGTCAGACAAACTGTCCAGGATCGAGAATAAACTTGACTCTCTACCTACACAGGCACGCGTTGCAGCTGTTAAGAGAAAACGCCCTCCTACAGGACCAGCTCGAAGGAAACGGAACACATCACGAGGTATCCTGTGGTTTGCCCTGCGTGGTTATGGGGAAGACATGAACAGATGGCATGGACAACCTACCAGTACCCTACAGGCACGAGTACGTGAGTTGCAAGCTAAAAGAAATACCAGAGAGAATTTTCCTAGGAGGATGGCTGCTCCAGTTACCAGTGAGCAGGACCCCAGTCAGGGTAGATGGGCCTCAAATTCCTTTTTCCAAAGTGTGAATAGGAGAAATGAAGGTCCAGTCCCTGTGAGCAGCACAAATCCATTTCTTGATTAGGGGGGCCCTGCCTCCAGCCAGGTGGAGGAAAGGGACAACAGAGTTTATTGGACTGTGTGGATTCGATGGCCTGGCACATCAAAACCACAAAGGTATCGAGCCTTGGTAGACACTGGTGCACAGTGCACCCTAATGCCATCGGATCATAAAGGGGCAGAACCTATCAGTATTTCAGGAGTAACAGGAGGATCTCAAGTGTTATCTGTATTGGAGGCCGAAGTGAGCCTAACTAAAAATGAATGGAAAAAGCACCCCATTGTGACTGGCCCAGATGCTCCATGCATCCTTGGCATAGACTACCTCAAGAGAGGGTATTTTAAGGACCCAAAAGGGTATAGATGGGCCTTTGGTGTAGCAGCTGTAGAGACTGAGGACATTAAACAGCTGTCTACCTTGCCTGGCCTCTCAGAGGATCCTTCTGTTGTGGGGTTGCTGAAGGTCGAAGAACAACAGGTGCCAATTGCTACTACCACGGTGCACCGACGACAATATCGCACCAATCGAGACTCCCTGATCCCCATTCATAAACTGATTAGACAATTAGAAAATCAAGGAGTGATTAGCAAGACTCGCTCACCCTTTAATAGTCCTATATGGCCAGTGCGAAAGTCTGATGGAGAATGGAGATTAACTGTGGACTATTGTGGCCTAAATGAAGTTACGCCACCGCTGAGTGCTGCTGTGCCAGACATGCTAGAACTTCAATACGAACTGGTCAAAGGCAGCCAAGTGGTATGCCACCATAGACATAGCTAATGCATTTTTCTCTATTCCTTTGGCACCAAAGTGCAGGCCACAGTTTGCTTTTACCTGGAGAGGTATCCAGTACACCTGGAATCGACTGCCCCAGGGGTGGAAACACAGTCCTACTATTTGCCATGGACTGATCCAGACTGCACTAGAAAAGGGTGGAGCTCCAGAACATTTGCAATACATTGATGACATCATTGTGTGGGGTGATACAGCAGCAGAAGTTTTTGACAAAGGGGAGAAAATAATCCAAATTCTTCTGAAAGCTGGTTTTGCCATAAAAAGAGGCAAGGTCAAGGGACCTGCCAGGGAGATCCAGTTTTTAGGGATTAAATGGCAAGATGGGCGTCGCCAGATCCCGATAGAGGTGATCAACAAAATAACAGCTATGTCCCCACCTACTAACAAAAAGGAAACACAAGCCTTCTTAGGCGTTGTGGGTTTCTGGAGAATGCATATTCCAGATTACAGCCAGATTGTACGCCCTCTTTATCAAGTGACCAGAAAGAAGAATGATTTTCAGTGGGGCCCTGAACAACGACAGGCTTTTGAACAGATTAAACAAGAGATTGTGCATGCAGTAGCCCTTGGACCAGTCCGTATGGGACAAGATGTTAAAAATGTGCTCTACACCTCAGCTGGGGACAATGGTCCTACCTGGAGCCTCTGGCAGAAAGTGCCAGGGGAGACTCGAGGTCGACCCCTAGGATTTTGGAGTCGAGGATACAAGGGTTCCGAGGCCAATTACACCCCAACTGAAAAAGAGATACTGGCAGCATATGAAGGAGTTAGAGCTGCTTCAGAGGTAATTGGTACTGAAGCACAACTTCTCCTGGCACCTCGATTACCAGTACTAGGCTGGATGTTCAAGGGTAAGGTTCCCACTACCCATCATGCAACTGATGCTACATGGAGTAAATGGATTGCATTAATTACACAGAGGGCTCGAATAGGAAACCCTAATCGCCCAGGAATCTTAGAAGTGATCATGGACTGGCCAGAAGGCAAAGACTTCGGAATGCCACCAGAAAAGGAGGTGACACGTGCTGAAGAAGCCCCACCATATAATGAACTACCAGAGGATGAGAAGCAGTATGCCCTGTTCACCGATGGATCCTGCCGTCTTGTAGGAAAGCATCGGAAGTGGAAAGCTGCTGTATGGAGTCCTATACGACGAATCACAGAAGCCACAGAAGGACAAGGTGAATCAAGTCAATTCGCAGAGGTAAAAGCCATCCAGCTGGCTTTAGACATTGCTGAACGAGAAAGGTGGCCAAGGCTGTATCTTTATACTGACTCATGGATGGTGGCAAATGCCTTGTGGGGGTGGCTAAAGCAGTGGAAGCGAAGTAACTGGCAGCGTAAAGGTAAACCTATTTGGGCTGCTGAACTGTGGCAAGATATTGCTACTCGGCTAGAGAAACTAGTCGTGAAGGTACGTCATGTAGATGCCCACGTACCTAAAAGTCGGGCAACTGAGGAACATCGAAACAACCAACAAGCAGATCAGGCTGCTAAAGTGTTCCAAATAGACTTGGACTGGGAACATAAAGGTGAACTATTTTTAGCTCGGTGGGCTCATGACACTTCAGGTCATCAAGGAAGAGATGCAACATACAGATGGGCTCGTGACCGAGGGGTGGACTTAACTATGGACTCTATTGCACAGGTTATCCATGATTGTGAAACATGCGCCGCAATTAAGCAAGCCAAACGGTTAAAACCTTTGTGGTATGGGGGACGGTGGTTGAAATATAAATATGGGGAGGCCTGGCAAATTGACTATATCACACTCCCTCAAACCCACCAGGGTAAACGCTATGTGCTTACCATGGTGGAGGCAACCACCGGATGGCTGGAAACATACTCTGTGCCCCATGCCACTGCCCGGAACACTATCCTGGGCCTCGAAAAGCAAATCTTGTGGCGACATGGCACACCAGAGAGAATTGAGTCGGACAATGGGACTCATTTCAAAAACAGTCTCATAGATAACTGGGCCAAAGAGCATGGCATCGAATGGGTATATCACATCCCCTATCATGCACCAGCATCTGGGAAAATTGAACGGTATAATGGGCTGTTAAAAACTACCCTAAAAGCAATGGGGGGTGGAACCTTTAAAAACTGGGATAAGCATTTGGCACAAGCTACCTGGCTAGTTAACACCAGAGGATCTATCAACCGAGCTGGCCCTGCTCAGTCAGATCTTTTACATACAGTAGAAGGGGATAAAGTCCCTGTGGTGCATGAAAGGAATCTGTTGGGAAAAACTGTCTGGGTTCTTCCTGCTACGGGCAAAGGTAAACCCATTCATGGGATTGCTTTTGCTCAAGGACCTGGATGTACTTGGTGGGTGATGCTGCAGGATGGTGGAGTCCGATGTGTCCCTGAAGGTGATCTGATCTTGGGTGAGAATACTTAATTCTGAACTGCATGATGTTAATTGCTGCATAATACTAACAGTGTTCATAAGTGTCTTTCAGGTTAAGACAGTGGTGACGAGACCAGAGCTAGCTGCAAGTGGTGTCCAGTAACCTCCTCGAGACTGACATCTTTAACCTGCAACCCGTGGGCATGAACCGTGACAAAACTCATACCATGTCTCCTGCCCTGAGAGACTCCTAGCCAGATGGAAACCCACAATCCTGAACTAAATGAACTTGATGAACTTTTTTTTTTTTCTGTATAGAGATGAATCATAAACTAATGTTATCTGTATATATTTTAAAATGAAAAGTTAGTGGTGATCTGAGTATGATGTGAATGGTATGGAATAAGGGGTGGAATGTCCTGGTTTGGCCTAAACCAGGCCGATTTTCCTTTCAGTGATTTTTACTTTCAGCTAAGTCTCCTCTAAATAACTGCACTTTCTGAAACTAACTGCATGTTTTTGCAGACAGTGTCTGCTTCCAGGACTGATAACGCTCGAAGTTTGTAGTTATCGCTGAGGCACCGGTAGGGATGTTGTGCAGTAAGGCTCTTGCTGTACTTTTTTCTTAGAGAAACCAAGGTCACCGCTGAATTCCTCACTGCTTACAAGTGAAAAGCCGAAGGGGGGTCGCAGCTGCAGCGGGGAGCAGACAGGGCAGGTGACCCAAAATTGACCAACGAGGGTATTCCATCCCATACACGTCATTCTCGGTATAAAGCGGGGGGATCACGAGGGTCTCGCTCCTCTTGCTCGCTCTTGCTTTTTTCTGCTATGGCCGGTGTCCAAGGAGGACTCTGTCTGTTTTCCTGCTGCCCCCGATCCTGATCTGTGCATCCCTGAATCCAGCTCTCGACCGTCGCTAGGCCCAGCCTGGGCCTTCCCGGAGCCTGCCCTGCAGTGCCGGTGGTGACGTTGCTGACATCGGGGGAGCTCGATCTTGGTTTTGTATATATATTTGTATATATTTGATTATTCCAATATTATTATTATACTCTTTTTCATTATTATAGGTTTATTAAAACTGTTTTAACTTTCCAACCCGTAAGTCTCTCTCCCTTTTCCCTTTCCCTTTCCCTTCGGGTGGGGGGGGAGGGTTAACAGAGAGCGTCTGCTGCAGGTTTAATCGCCAGCCCAGCTTTAAACCGTGACACATGCTTAATATTTCTTCTGCCAAGCCATCCATTCTGATTTCATTCTCACCCTTTACAGAGTTTTCGATTTCAGCCTGCATTTGGCTGCCAAAAATGCGATTGCACACGCAGCACCAAGAACAAAGTGAAAATAAATTATGCATTGGGAAGGAAGTTACATTTGAGTAAAAAAACTTAAGACTTCAGCACCTCCAAATTACAATATAATTTAGGAGGGAATACATTTAAAGAGATAGCAATGGACTGAGGCGAGAGAGGGTCAGCCATGTCAAGGCTTAATATAATTTACAGTAGCTTTCAATTATTTAAGAAGCCACTGAGCACACTGGATCTTTTCAGCGGTAATGTCAAAATATGGATATTGGGAAAAAGAGATGAATAATAGTGACAGGTTGTTATGCATGATAATGGTATATGGGGACATTTAAAATATGGATCGCTCACCAGAGCAAAAAGCGCATGTCATTTACTCTGAGAACACATGGCTGTATGCTTAGTGGCTCTTCTTCTGCACTATAAAACTTTGCTGAAATTGATTTTTTTTTTGGTCTTTCTTCTTTTCCTTTTTGATTTAAAACCTTTTTCTTTGAAACAATGGCCAGTGAGTTCAGACTTATTTCCCACTGTTTGCAGTGACCCAGATAGATAGAATAAAAGGAAGCATTTTAAAACTTTCAGTTCATGCAACCAGCAGTGTTTTGCTTTTTATTTATCTGTTTGATAATATATTTAAGGGAAGTGTATGGCTTTTGAAGCCCCAGAATGAAGTTTGGAAGATCTGTTTTTGGTTCCTAGACAGGCTTCTTTCACAGGAATGGGCAAATGACTCAGCACTGACTTCACAAAGTGCTTTTTGATCCTCAGAATCCCTATTTAGCTTTTGCTTTAATACTATAAGCATCAAAATCATGACACTTTGGTTTCTACCTGAAGATATATGCAAAATAAGGAGCTCCTATAGCTATTTACCTAGGATCCCAGGCTGTGTCTAGACTCCAGAAGGATTCTGAAACCAGCAGATTGATTGAGGTGCCTTCAGCTGCCAATCCAGACAGAAACAGACCTCCTATAGCTCCTGCATCATATCTGCCAGCCTCAGGCAGATCTTAGATGCCTTAAGGTAGCCATTCAGACAATTTTATTTAGTCATCTGAAATGTGGCTAAATGTGTCCCGTCTATCTCTATACAGGCCATTCTGCTCAGCATTTTCAGATGGTGCTTGTTGAATCAGTCTTACACAGAAGATACATGGGGACAGGAGAGTCACGTTTCATAGACTGGATGATTGCTTATATCCACATTGAGGTTGCTCTAAAAGCTAGTCTCTAGAGTAACAAAAAGCTTTATTTCCTTTGGCTACTACTGGCATTTTGCCTATTTCCTACCCATATGGCTGTCTTACAGTTTGGGGGCAAGCTATTTAGACTTGGCAAGTGACCGCCTTGTCTCTCTAATCATCCCATAAGGCAACAATTCAGTTCTGTCTGAGCTTTTGCATGAAAACTTGTCTCCTGAATGACCTATGGGCCTCAGCAGGTAGTATAGGAATGCTCTGCCAGTCCATTCCTCATTCATCCAAGACCACTGTGCCCAACGCAGTCATCCGAGATGTTGGAACCCCAGATTTGAATGGACTTGAATGGGTTGACAGTAATTGTATGAAATTCAACAATGTGAAGTCCTGCAATTGTGAAAGAAGATTACCTTTCAGTAGTACAGGCTGGGAACAGACTGGCCAAGGAGCAAATCTGTGAAAAGACTTGATTAGAAAAAGTCCTGAGAAACTATGTCTGACTTCAGAGCCCACCTTGCTTTGGGCAGGAGTTTGGAACCTCCTTATCCCCCTTCCAACCCAAATTATCCTATGGTCCTTTAGCCTATGATATGGAAAAAGTCTATAAATCCAGGAGACTCTAAATTGTCTGTCCAACACTTTTTTGGCAGTTCTGAGTTGATAGTTATCTTTCCCACGGGGGCTGATCAGAAGTAGATAATCAGCATATTTTAAAATAACAAAAATAATAATTAATATTAGTGAAGTATTTAATACAGCAGGAACTGGTACCTAGCACTTCCTCTTTCTTAGTTCATTGATTTATACGTCTCTCTTCCACTGTCTTTCCTTTTTCTGCTCTTTCTTAACAAGATAGGAATGCACTGAAGAATACTTGATTGCACACTGGAGATTCTCTCCCTCCTGAGATATGAGAGTTCTGGTCTCATAAATTAAACACTTCAGGTATTTAAAGAAATTTTTTTCAAAGGAAGTGCTACAACTGCTGAACATTTAAGGTACAGTGCATGCACTTGCACTTCCTTTCCGTGTTGCTTCTTTACAGGGAAAAATAGCAACATGACATGACCTGCTGTAGCTCTAAATTTTGGATAAAATTCATAGTTTGAGTCCAAGGTAGAGAAAGGGAATCTTCAGCTGAGGGCTAGGTATTTGCATCACAATGGATAAGTGAATCTTTTAGTGCGCTCATGGTTTTCAGTAAACTACTCAGATTTTAGCTTCTGAAGATACCATTCTTATTATGTATCTCTCCCCAAACATTGTATAAAGACCCTGCTTGCCTTGAAACTATGGCATCTGGTGGTAGCCATAAGAGTTCAATTAATGTCACCACTATCATTATTGCCAGTACTCAGGGTAGGCTTCATCTGATTAAGTATAGAACTTTCTTACCCTGAGCTAGTGATCCTTTGGCTCTCTTAAGAAGCAAAGGAGATAAATAGTTGCTTTTAAGTTACAATACACCTTATTCTCAGGTAGATATCTAAAAATTGTCAGCTAAAGAGACTGTTTTTCTTAAAGTGTGGGTTTTTTTTGTTTTGGATTTGGTTTTCCACAGAGTATAAAGGCAACATTAAAATTAGCTGAGGAATAAACAGAAAATGTATAAACATCTAAAGTTAGCTGAGATTAATCATTCTTTATGTATCTTTGTGGATTTAGCTCTTTCTGTTTCTCAGAGGCAGACTGTGCTCATTTTAAAGAGAGAAGTATAAGGGGGCATTGTGGGATTTTTTTTCCATTTTGTCATTTAAGACTTTAGGAAAGCACTGATCTGAGTTTTGTATCTTGGGAATAAGTTTTGGTTTGGGTTTTTTTGCATGTTTTTCTTTTTTATTCATTTTCTGCTTTGGGTGTTTTGGAGAGAAAGAAGCTATTTGCTGATAGGTTTTACTGTCCTGTCAGCTGCCATGCTGGTAGAGATAAGGAAAGGCTGGAATTGTAGAGATGTTTGGTGATTCAATGCTGCAACAGTACGTGCAAACTCCTCTCATATACAAGGACAGCAGAATTTTATTTTTTGTTTTATCAAATTAACATAACTGGTTCATATTAACATCAACAATTCTGAGCAGACCAAGTGACCAAGTGTATATGAGTATGAGCTGAAATCGCCACTTTTCTGTTAGTCATAGTAAGGAATATCTAAAGACATTATGAACTATATTCTGAAATTCCTTATTGAATTTCTAGTATGATCTTGTCTGATATCACAACAACAACAAGAGAAAATAGGAATTATCTGATCTTTGGTTTGTCCATAGATCTCATTTCTTAGGAAAGAAAAAAAATGTCACAAACATACTCCAGATCCTAGAGCTAAGTAGCTTCTTAACTGTTCATTCTACATTGACTTTGTCTTTTTTGTTTTTCCAGATTTATGAAGTGAAGATCATTGTGTCTGATCATTGGTCATGAAATACAGTCCATGGTGGAGGGAAGGAGTGGGTTCTTTTGTTTTGGGTTTCCACAGGGAGTGAACTTTGTGAAGAGAGGTGAAACAGAATCATTGAGGTGCTATTCAAGAACATCATCTAAGGAAGGAAGGAACAAACAAGTTATATGTACCCTCAGGCAAGCTTTGCATACTGGGGAAGGGATTGCAATGCTGCCTTTCTGGCTGTCCCCAGAAGCATACAGAAAAGTGAGAAAGTGGGTGAAAGGGGCAATTAACAGCCACCTCACCTAGTCCCAGCCCTCCTTGTTTCTTCTTTGCCCCATTTCATGACAAAAAAAAAAACAAAAAAAACCACCACCCTCTCAAATCAGAAGCAAACAGTTCCTCACCTTCTACCAAGAGCCATGTATGGACAAATACTGGGCTCAAAGTTGAGAATTTCAACCAATTAATAGAGGGATGAAGGGTGAATAAAACCCTTTTCTCCTTTCAATACCTTACTCTGTTTCCTTTGCGGGAAGGAAGTTAGCTGATGCCACGCTGTTTATCTTTTTCCAACACAGATGAACTATAGCCACTCTCATTCATCACTCAGCCCAGGAGTGCTGCACATGTGAAAAGATTGGCCTAGAAACCTGGGGATGGATCACAACAGTAAGAATTGTCCAGTCTAGTTTCTTATAAGGCAGGACATTTAAATAGTACTGTTTAGTAATGCTAGATTTGCTAAGATTTGCAACAACAGTCCATCATGAACAGCACCTACTCAGCAACCCAAGAAAGCATGACTTTGTCCTTTACCAGTATCTGACACTATGAGGCATCACTCCCAATGTGGGTCCTTTGAGACAAATACCTCATAGACAAAGAGCTTTCCTGATGATCTTCAGTCTGTATTTGGAGGTGCAAGTCTATGCCTTGCAAACTTTCAGGTTTTCCTCAGGAATCTTGCAAAACTATTAAGGTTTAATGGTCTCTCTTTCCTCAGGTGATTCTACCCTTCAGGAAGATTTATGCATACCTGTCAAAGCTGCTAGAGTTCTCTCTCTCTTTCTTCCTCCCTTTCTCTCTTTTCTTCCTATCCCTTAAGTTTCAGAACTGGTTGTCACTCTTTAACAGTTTATTTTCCATAAATACACAGTGAGCACCTCACACTTTCCTCAACACTGGAGCACATTCTGCTTTCATATGCAAATCCTCTCAGTCAACAATGTAGCAAGAATATGTTTAAACAAGAATTGAGATAGCTAATCACAGAATCACAGAATCACAGAATGTTAGGGATTGGAAGGGACCTCGAAAGCTCATCTAGTCCAATCCCCCTGCCGGAGAAGGATTGCCTAGACCATATCACACAGGAACGTGTCCAGGCGGGTTTTGAATGTCTCCAGAGAAGGAGACTCCACAACCTCTCTGGGCAGCCTGTTCCAGTGTTCGGTCACCCTCACCGTAAAGAAGTTTTTCCTCATATTTATGTGGAACCTCCTGTGTTCCAGCTTGCACCCGTTGCCCCTTGTCCTGTCAGTGGATGTCACTGAGAAGAGCCTGGCTCCTTCCTCATGACACTTGCCCTTTACATATTTATAAACATTAATGAGGTCACCCCTCAGTCTCCTCTTCTCTAAGCTAAAGAGACCCAGCTCCCTCAGCCTCTCCTCATAAGGGAGATGTTCCACTCCCTTAATCATCTTTGTGGCTCTGCGCTGGACTCTCTCTAGCAGTTCCCTGTCCTTCTTGAACTGAGGGGCCCAGAACTGGACACAATATTCCAGATGCGGCCCTCACCAGGGCAGAGTAGAGGGGGAGGAGAACCTCTCTCGACCTGCTGACCACACCCCTTCTAATACACCCCAGGATGCCATTGGCCTTCTTGGCCACAAGGGCACATTGCTGGCTCATGGTTATCCTGTTGTCCACTAGGACCCCCAGGTCCCTTTCCCCTACGCTGCTCTCCAACAGGTCTGCCCCCAAGTTGTACTGGTACATCAATGTACTTTCCTTAAATTACTTATTCCTGAGTTGCTGATTCTGCCTTTGCTTGGTCCTTGCTCAGGTACAACTCTTATGAATGTCTAGGGAAGTTTAGTTTGTGAAACAACTGAGAGAAATGTGAGCAAGAGTATTAGCGTATGATTCTATATGAGTCTATTATATCAGAGATATCACTGGAGTGGACTCTTGAGGGTATAAATACACTGCAGTCTTCTTACTGACCTCCTTCTATTACTATTGTATATTTCCTCCAAATCAGGTGCATGGTATGACTTGGTCTGTAAATCTGGGCAACCCCACAGCATTATACAGATACTCCAGGAGTACACAAATTGATGAGTATGTCAGATCCGTTTTCCCCTCCCCCATTTAAATTGGTTAAATTAAAGTGTTTCCCCTTAAATATATTACCTTTTGCCCTACTCGTATTTGTTTATAGGGGATTCTGATGTCCCTGTGTTAGCCAATTATTTCTCAGATCTGCAGATATGTGTTCAGAAACACAAACATTCATTTCCAATCTCTTATTAAATGTTGAGATATAAACCCCTCATTTCCAGCTGTATAGTCTGCAACAGCTTTTAAACAGTCCTATTGTGGCAAAAGGCTTTCTTATGATTTTGATCACCCAATGATCATTGAAAATGCATTTATTGAACGTTTAGTATCCTCAACCTGTCCTGTGCATCCAAAATTCCTTGTGAATGCTTTCCTGTGACACAAATCATTTCACCTACCTTCAGCCTTTTAAAAATTACTTGTTCAGTTTACATTAGCCCTCCATGATCCTTCTATAGTCAATGGAGAAAGAGATGGGCAACTTCAGAGTAATTCCTTTTATCCTAAGATAATTGAATAGACTGAGTGATTAGCTTCTATGTGTCTAAAGCTGAGTGGAATAAATATCATCCTACATCACTGGGTCTGAGGTCTGTGGTCATGTGTTTTATATAGACAGAGCTCAGTGTCCATTTAATATTACTTTAATTTGGAGTAAAATTCTTCACATTATAGTGATACAAAAATTATCTGCTATTGGAAGTTTGCTGAAGCTTTCAGATAAATTACTCATTCAAATGAACACTGAATCATGTAGGTGCCACTATACTCTCATTAAGTCATTATGTTTCTCCAGAATAAAGTCTATACCTTACACAATTCTAGGTAACGTAAGCATCAAATAGGGATGGAATCAGCCATATTAAGGGAAGATATTTCATTATAGCATATTTTTAGCAAGGTACCTTTGGTGTTTTAGAATGTTACATGCTGTTGGCAGATCTACAATTTCCTCTTTAAGATCCTCTTTGATGTCTTGCATAATGTTGACCAGTATACGACTTTCTCAAGTGCAATCTATTTTCCTCTGGTCTTTAAAAATGATGCCAGGTACTTTAGGATGAGGTATTTATATTATTTATAAAGCTGGCATCGTAAAGAAATAGGCCTGGAGTTTTTCAGCTTTGAAATATTCGTCTGTGACTTTAGGAGTGCTGCAAACTTAATTTGTTGCAATATTGAGATTTTTGTAAACAACTTAAATGAGTTAAATAGTTGAAGTAAACAGGCCTTTACTGTAGGTTCAAAATATTTTACCTGCTCGGTGAAAATGTTAGGACCATCAGCTTTTCCATTCCTGAGAGAAGAATGAATATGCCACTCTCCATCATCTTTGCTAAGTCGTGGGCAACGGGAGAGGTGCCTGAGGACTGGAGGAAAGCGAACGTCACTCCAGTCTTCAAAAAGGGCAGGAAGGAGGACCCGGGTAACTATAGACCGGTCAGCCTCACCTCCATCCCCGGAAAGGTGATGGAACAACTTGTCCTTGGTGCTGTCTCTAGACACATCAAGGATAGGGGGATCATTAGGGGCACTCAGCATGGCTTCACCAACGGGAAGTCTTGCTCAACCAACTTGATAGCCTTTTATGAGGATGTTATCCGGTGGATAGATGATGGTAAAGCTGTGGATGTGGTCTATCTCGATTTCAGTAAAGCGTTTGACACGGTCTCCCACAGCATCCTCGCAGCTAAACTGAGGAAGTGTGGTCTGGATGATCGGGTAGTGAGGTGGATTGTGAACTGGCTGAAGGAAAGAAGCCAGAGAGTAGTGGTCAGCGGGACAGAGTCCAGTTGGAGGTCTGTGTCTAGCGGAGTTCCGCAAGGGTCGGTTCTGGGACCAGTTCTATTCAATATATTCATTAATGACTTGGATGAGGGAATAGAGTGCGCTGTCAGCAAGTTCGCTGATGACACAAAACTGGGAGGAGTGGCTGATGCGCCGGAAGGCTGCGCAGCCATTCAGAGAGACCTGGACAGGCTGGAGAGTTGGGCGGGGAGAAATTTAATGAAATATAACAAGGGCAAGTGTAGAGTCCTGCATCTGGGCAAGAACAACCCCATGTACCAGTACAAGTTGGGGACAGAGCTGTTGGAGAGCAGCGTAGGGGAAAGGGACCTGGGGGTCCTAGTGGACAACAGGATGACCATGAGCCAGCAGTGTGCCCTTGTGGCCAAGAAGGCCAATGGCATCCTGGGGTGTATTAGAAGGGGTGTGGTCAGCAGGTCGAGAGAGGTTCTCCTCCCCCTCTACTCTGCCCTGGTGAGGCCGCATCTGGAGTATTGTGTCCAGTTCTGGGCCCCTCAGTTCAAGAAGGACAGGGAACTGCTAGAGAGAGTCCAGCGCAGAGCCACGAAGATGATTAAGGGAGTGGAACATCTCCCTTATGAGGAGAGGCTGAGGGAGCTGGGTCTCTTTAGCTTGGAGAAGAGGAGACTGAGGGGTGACCTCATTAATGTTTATAAATATGTAAAGGGCAAGTGTCAAGAGGATGGAGCCAGGCTCTTCTCAGTGACATCCCTTGACAGGACAAGGGGCAATGGGTGCAAGCTGGAGCACAGGAGGTTCCACTTAAATTTGAGGAAAAACTTCTTTACGGTGAGGGTGACTGAACACTGGAACAGGCTGCCCAGAGAGGTTGTGGAGTCTCCTTCTCTGGAGACATTCAAAACCCGCCTGGACGCGTTCCTGTGTGATATGGTGTAGGCAATCCTGCTCCGGCAGGGGGATTGGACTAGATGATCTTTCGAGGTCCCTTCCAATCCCTAACATTCTGTGATTCTGTGATTCTGTGATTCTCCTTATCTTGTTACTCAATTAATGACTTTTGTTGCTTGTTGTAATTTACCTCTTTTAAGGAATAGACACATGACTTGTATTTTTATCACAGATCTGAACTCAGAACAAGCTATCATACATAACGTAACTTTAATCTACATAGTTTTGATACCCACAGCAATTTTATCCGTAGTGTCACGCAGTTCAGCAGAATCCAATGAAGACTGAGTATTCATTGTTATCTACACTGGCGTTATACTAGTTTGGATATATCTACTATATAAATCCAACTGCAGCTGCAGTTGAAATATACTCTTATGCCGCCCTATAATAATATTCTTGTTATTCCTTAGAGCGAACAGTATGCTGTGGTCACGTAGCATCTTGCTGATTTTTAATCAGACATACATTCATCCAATTACATACGTTCTTCTCTTAGACCTTTAGAAATTTAATGTAAAGTTTATGAAGTCTAAGACTACTAAGGCTACTAGGCATAAATATCTACTGGAGAATATGTGAAACCACTCCAGTATGTATTGAGCACAGCGATCACAAAAGCATGTTTCTAACATTTATGTCAAGTATGTCAAAGGAGTAGATTCTGTCTCTCTCCCTAGAAATGTTGGACAGTAAGAAAAGAGATGAGAAATACCTGTTACTTAATTGTTTTTCCACTTACTGACAGTCCAGGATTCTTCCCTCTAAGATACTTTATATCCTGCTTTAAATATTCAAACTGAGGGTGAAAAGATTATCCAACAGTGTTGATGTCAAATTTACTTTGCTTTAAGTGCACTAGAAAGGAAAATTCACCTTAACAAGGATCAACATTACATGCTAAAGGACTTGCACTAAACGACATTGATTAACTTCAAAGATATTGAGAAAATATGCACATGTTCCAGACTATCTTTTTTTAATGTACTATGAGATTCTGCAGGTATTCCTCAACCAACACTATCAGAAGCATCATGATTCCTTGCATATACAAGCCCTGACCAGATCTTCAGCTACTGTTCGGTAGAGGCTTCCTGGGGACAAAGGGATATGTCCAGGATTAGACTCATGATCCTGAAATTCTCCTTACTCATTGGCAAACATAATTAGGGAATAACGTTCTTGCATTCAAAGGCTCCAAAGCACACTGGAGTGACAAGGGAATTGTTCATGGACAGTCAAAACAAAAGCTTTTCCAAAGTAAGCAAGCAACTTTCCCATCTACCATTGATCATGGCAGTGCCCTTGTGTATCCTTAAGCATTCAGACACGATTTCTCATAACTGTGAACAGTTACAATTGAAGCAGTCCTCTTGTTATCAGTGGGGATGTTGGGCAAGTAGCGGTTCCCTGGTATGAATAAGCAGTGCACAGCTGGTTCTACATCTCCTCAGTATGCAGTAAAACAGAAGTCAAAACCTGCGGTTGTGAAGACCCTGTGGTCTGCTCACTCCAGCAATAAACAAGGAAATTTTACAGTGACATGCTGAATGGGTTTTTCAACACTGAATTTTGAAAAAATAAATTTAAAAGTCAATTTACCTAATTAAACAATTATAAGTTCAAACTTACAATTACAAATGAAAACAAATATGAAAACTATGTAGTGCAAAATGATTCTTTTCTTTCAAATAGATACATCTATGTCTCAGCAGTGTTAACTCCTAGAGTGCTGTGGGGAGGTGGATACACTTCTCTTAATCACATTATACTAAGGACCTAAATTATTTCAGGTCACCTCATTCTGCCTCAAGGATGATCCAAATACTGTTCCACTATGCATTTTCTCTGTCATCTTCAGAGTGCCAAATTAAAACATTTTCTCCAATCCCCAATTGCAATGTGCCTAGTCTAGCTCCAGTTATGAGATATGTATTAGCTCTCAAATGCTGTCCTGAAGCTTATACTTCCTACTCTGCCTTTGATTTCTTCTAGAGCAAGCTCTTGCCCCATTCACAAGGTCCCAGCTCTCAGCTGTTCTAATTGAACCAGTTTTCCCAATTGCACAATTGCCAGTAAGGTGTCCCAGTGCTGGATGTATTCCAAGTTCAAGAACACCCTTTCCATAAAATATGTGCTGTAGTCAACTTCTCAGTCACTTTGTTTTGTTTCCATCATATGTCCTATCTTCCTCTCCAGCCTGCTTGTATAGTTCCGAGTTATGGAAATCACAAATTGTTTTAGGTCTCTGTTGCCTTTGAATTCTGATTGCTTTTCTTTCAGGGAATCCATCCTGAGCTTGAATGTGACAGTGTTAAAAAGGCTTTTTATTTTGGCTAAAGTTCTGCCTCCTGTATTTGCTGAGCACTAGTTTCCACCATGTAGTTTTTAGCAGAAACTCAATACACTGGATTAATTAGTTTGGGATTTACTGTTGGCCAGAATGAAACATGCACAAAGATATTCTTAAATTATTGGCTTTTGCTGGTTCTTTATGTGATATTTATTCACTCCAATCTGCCTTACCTGAACATCTTGGTTGCAGGTGGTTGTGTTTGCACTAGTGTGTTTATAAATCCTGTCAGGAACCTCAGGTTCCCTCCACAGCAAAAAAAAAAAAAAAAAAAAAAATATCCAATTAGTACTGCAAACTCAAACAATAGTTAATTTTCATAGGTACAAAGTACAGTTAAGCACACAAGGAAGGATCTCCACTACTAGACCTTTCTTTCTGAGATACCATAATTCTCTTGCAAGTCATTCAGGACAAGCCGTGTAATATTGGTTGACAATTGAACAATTTTGGTGACATAGGTCAGCTTTGGCTTTTTCTGAAGATCTTGTAATAGACTCCGATATCTCAAAACAATGAAAAAAAGTAAATGTTTTGAAGGGCAACAGCAACTGGAGTAACACGTGACATACCTTGCCAGTGAGTGAGAATTGCCCACTGATAATTTCATGAAAGGAATGAAGCTGTCTGTCCTGGTTTGGCCTAAACCAGGCCAATTTTCCTTTCAGTGATTTTTACTTTCAGCAAAGTCTCCTCTAAGTAACTGCACTTTCTGAAACTAACTGTATGTTTTGCAGACAGTGTCTGCTTCCAGGACTGATAACGCTCGAAGTTTGTAGTTATCGCTGAGGCACCGGTAGGGATGTTGTGCAGAAAGGCCCTTGCTGTACTTGGTTGGAAATTAAAACAGATGGCTAAGATGATAATGTCATTTGTGAACCTTGTGTTACCTCTTTTCTTTATAAAGCTTGTTTGGGAGTTCAGTGTAATAATACCTTACTTGCCGTATGCGCTGTGTGTTAGTGCTTACATGTGGTTTAACAGGGCGTGCTGGTCAAAATGTGTCGTTTCGGTATGGGTTTTGATACTGATTTATGTCGTGATAAACTGGGCAGTTATTATTCCGATCTCTTATCTCTATGATACAATGATGGGCAGCTTTAATCGCGAATCGGTAGCTGCGCACACCGGGCGTCTTTTAACTGATTTTGATAGTATCTGCTCCTTTTTTGCCAAGCTGATTCCTGCAAAATTTGAACAGGGCGTGCTTTTATTTGTGTGTGTCCTGTGTGTCCTGAATGTGTTTCTGGTGTGGTATGTGATTAGATGTCAGTGCAGCAACAGCAGTAGGTATTATGATGCCCCTGTAACCAGGAGAAAACACTGAAAGAAATCAGCTGGTAAAGTGAAGGATGATGACTCAGAGCCTTCTAAGGCAGAGCCATCACATGATCCAGGTGAGGGCCCTTCTCAGTCAGAGTCAGGGCCTGACACAGATGGGGGTTTCCTTGATTGTCTTTTTAAAGCAGACCCATCACAGAAGAAAGATCCTTCTAAAGCAGAACTATCACAGGAGGACTCAGACTCGGAAGTAGAGATAACCTACCACTCCTTATCCCTGAAAGAACTGCGAAATATAAGAAAAGATTTTAGTCGTTATGACGGTGAGCCAATTATTACCTGGTTGCTCCGATGCTGAGATAATGGGGCAGATAGCATAGAATTGGATGGTAGAGAAGCCAGACAGTTGGGATCCCTGTCCAGAGATGGTGGTATTGATAAGATGCTTGCAAGAAGGTCAAACACTATCAGTCTCTGGAGGCGACTCTTGTCAGCTGTAAAGAGCAGGTATCCCTATAAAGATGATGTTATGAGCCACCTAAGCAACTGGATCACTATAGAAAAAGGTATTAACTACCTTAGAGAACTAGCTGTGCAAGAGATCATTTATAGACACCCACAGGACATGGTAGATCCTGTAAATCCTGATGAAGTGGAATGCAACCGATCCATGTTCCGGAAGGTTGTGAAGAGTGCTCCACCAACACATGCCCATACGTTGTCAATATTAGTCTGGGGAGAAGGTGCTATGGCACGACCTAGTGTGGGTGAAATGACTAACTGTATGCGACAGTATGAAGATAGTATTTCTTCCCCACTGCAGGCCCGTGTCTCGGCTGTGGGAAAAGTGACTAAGGAAGACAAGGACTCATTGAAACAACTGTCAGACAAACTGTCCAGGATCGAGAATAAACTTGACTCTCTACCTACACAGGCCCGCGTTGCAGCCTTTAGGAGGCAACGCCCTCCTACTGAACCGGCTCAAAGGAAACGGGACACGTCACGAGGTATCCTGTGTTTTACCCTGCGTGATTATGGGGAGGACATGAGCAGATGGCATGGACAACCTACCAGTACCCTACAGGCACGAGTACGTGAGTTGCAAGCTAAAAGAAATACCAGAGAGAATTTTCCTAGGAGGATGGCTGCTCCAGTTACCAATGAGCAGGACTCCAGTCACGGTAGATGAGCCTCAGGTCCCTATTTCCCAAATATGAATAGGGGAAATGAAGGTCCAATCCCCGTGAGCAGCACGAATCCATTCTTTAATTAGAGGGGCCCTGCCTCCAGCCAGGAGGAGGAGAGGGATAACCGAATTTATTGGACTGTGTGGATTCGATGACCTGGCACATTAGAACCACAAAAGTATCAAGCCCTGGTAGACACTGGTGCACAGTGCACCCTCATGCCATCGAATCATAAAGGGACAGAATCTGTCAGTATTTCGGGAATAACAGGGGGATCTCAAGAGTTATCTGTATTGGAGGCCGAAGTGAGCCTAACTGAAAATGAATGGAAAAAGCACCCCATTGTGACTGGCCCAGATGCTCCGTGCATCCTTGGCATAGACTACCTCAGGAGAGGGTATTTTAAGGACCCAAAAGGATATAGATGGGCCTTTGGTGTAGCAGCTGTAGAGACTGAGGACATTAAACAGCTGTCTACCTTGCCTGGCCTCTCAGAGGATCCTTCTGTTGTGGGGTTGCTGCAAGTTGAAGAACAACAGGTGCCAATTGCTACTGCCACGGTGCACCGACGACAATATCGCACCAATCGAGACTCCCTGATCCCCATTCATAAACTGATTAGACAATTAGAAAATCAAGGAGTGATTAGCAAGACTCGCTCACCCTTTAATAGTCCTATATGGCCAGTGCAAAAGTCTAATGGAGAATGGAGATTAACTGTGGGCTATCGTGGCCTAAATGAAGTTACGCCACCGCTGAGTGCTGCTGTGCCAGACATGCTAGAACTTCAATATGAACTGGAGTCAAAGGCAGCCAAGTGGTATGCCACCATAGACATAGCTAATGCATTTTTCTCTATTCCCTTGGCACCAAAGTGCAGGCCACAGTTTGCTTTTACCTGGAGAGGTATCCAGTACACCTGGAATCGACTGCCCCAGGGGTGGAAACACAGTCCTACTATTTGCCATGGACTGATCCAGACTGCATTGGAAGAGGGTGAAGCTCTAGAACATTTGCAATACATTGATGACATCAATGTATGGGAGGATACAGCAGCAGAAGTTTTTGACAAAGGGGAGAAAATCATCCAAATTCTTCTGAAAGCTGGTTTTGCCATAAAAAGAGGCAAGGTCAAGGGACCTGCCCGGGAGATCCAATTTTTAGGGATTAAATGGCAAGATGGGCGTCGCCAGATCCCGATAGAGGTGATCAACAAAATAACAGCTATGTCCCCACCAACTAACAAAAAGGAAACACAAGCCTTCCTAGGCGTTGTGGGTTTCTGGAGAATGCATATTCCAGATTACAGCCAGATTGTACGCCCTCTTTATCAAGTGACCAGAAAGAAAAATGATTTTCAGTGGGGCCCTGAACAACAACAGGCTTTTGAACAGATTAAACAAGAGATTGTGCATGCAGTAGCCCTTGGACCAGTCCGTATGGGACAAGATGTTAAAAATGTGCTCTACACCGCAGCTTCTCCTGGCACCCCGATTACCAGTACTAGGCTGGATGTTCAAGGGTAAGGTTCCTACTACTCATCATGCAACTGATGCTACATGGAGTAAATGGATTGCATTAATTACACAGAGGGCTCGAATAGGAAACCCTAATCGCCCAGGAATCTTAGAAGTGATCATGGACTGGCCAGAAGGCAAAGACTTCGGAATGCCACCAGAAAAGGAGGTGACACGTGCTGAAGAAGCCCCACCATATAATGAACTACCAGAAGATGAGAAGCAGTATGTCCTGTTCACCGATGGATCCTGCCGTCTTGTAGGAAAGCATCGGAAGTGGAAAGCTGCTGTATGGAGTCCTATACGACGAGTCACAGAAGCCACAGAAGGACAAGGTGAATCAAGTCAATTTGCAGAGGTAAAAGCCATCCAGCTGGCTTTAGACATTGCTGAACGAGAAAAGTGGCCAAGGCTGTATCTTTATACTGACTCATGGATGGTGGCAAATGCCTTGTGGGGGTGGTTAAAGCAGTGGAAGCGAAACAACTGGCAGCGTAAAGGGAAACCTATTTGGGCTGCTGAACTGTGGCAAGATATTGCTG
The DNA here is from genome assembly GCF_013368605.1 of Nyctibius grandis. Taxonomy (NCBI): domain Eukaryota; kingdom Metazoa; phylum Chordata; class Aves; order Nyctibiiformes; family Nyctibiidae; genus Nyctibius; species Nyctibius grandis. Next base: position 75,133 of record NW_027167598.1, read on the forward strand.
CTCGGCTAGAGAAACTAGTCGTGAAGGTACGTCATGTAGATGCTCATGTACCTAAAAGTCGGGCAACTGAGGAACATCGAAACAACCAACAAGCAGATCAGGCTGCTAAAGTGTTCCAAATAGATTTGGACTGGGAACATAAAGGTGAACTATTTTTAGCTCGGTGGGCTCATGACACTTCAGGTCATCAAGGGAGAGATGCAACATACAGATGGGCTCGTGACCGAGGGGTGGACTTAACCATGGACTCTATTGCACAGGTTATCCATGATTGTGAAACATGCGCCGCAATTAAGCAAGCCAAACGCTTAAAACCTCTGTGGTATGGGGGGCGGTGGTTGAAATATAAATATGGGGAGGCCTGGCAAATTGACTATATCACACTCCCTCAGACCCGCCAGGGTAAATGTTATGTGCTTACCATGGTGGAGGCGACCACCGGATGGCTGGAAACATACTCTGTGCCCCATGCCACTGCCCGGAACACTATCCTGGGCCTTGAAAATCAAATCTTGTGGCGACATGGCACGCCAGAGAGAATTGAGTCAGACAATGGGACTCATTTCAAAAACAGTCTCATAGACAACTGGGCCAAAGAGCATGGCATCGAATGGGTATATCACATCCCCTATCATGCACCAGCCTCTGGGAAAATTGAACAGTATAATGGGCTGTTAAAAACTACCCTAAAAGCAATGGGGGGTGGAACCTTTAAAAACTGGGATAAGCATTTGGCACAAGCTACCTGGTTAGTTAACACCAGGGGATCTATCAATAGAGCTGGCCCTGCTCAGTCGGACCTTTTACATACAGCAGAAGGGGATAAAGTCCCTGTGGTGCATGAAAGGAATCTGTTGGGAAAAACTGTCTGGGTTCTTCCTGCTACGGGCAAAGGTAAACCCATTCGTGGGATTGCTTTTGCTCAAGGACCTGGATGTACTTGGTGGGTGATGCTGCAGGATGGTGAAATCCGATGTGTCCCTGAAGGTGATCTGATCCTGGGTGAGAATACTTAATTCTGAACTGCATGATGTTAATTGCTGCATAATACTAACAGTGTTCATAAGTGTCTTTCAGGTTGAGGCAGTGGTGATGAGACTGGAGCTAGCTGCAATGGCATCCAGTAACCTCCTTGAGACTGACATCTTTAACCCGCAACCCGTGGGCATGAACTGTGACAAAGCTCATACCATCTCTCCTACCCTGGGAGACTCCTAGCCAGATGGAAACCCACAATCCTGAACTAAATGAACTTGATGAACTTTTTGTATAGAGATGAATCATAAACTAGTGATATCTGTATATATTTTAAAATGAAAAGGTAGTGGTGATCTGAGTATGACGTGAATGGTATGGAATAAGGGGTGGAATGTCCTGGTTTGGCCTAAACCAGTCCAATTTTCCCTTCAGTGATTTTTACTTTCAGCCGAGTCTCTTCTAAGTAACTGCACTTTCTGAAACTAACTGCATGTTTTGCAGACAGTGTCTGCTTCCAGGACTGATAACGCTCGAAGTTTGTAGTTATCGCTGAGGCACCGGTAGGGATGTTATGCAGAAAGGCTCTTGCTGTATTTAGTCTTGGAGAAACCAAGGTCACTGCTAAATTCCTCACTGCTTATGAGTGAAGAGCCGAAGGGGGGGTCGCACCTGCAGGGAGGAGCGGACAGGGCAGGTGACCCAAAATTGACCAACGAAGGTATTCCATCCCATACATGTCATTCTCAGTATAAAGCAGGGGGATCACGAGAGTCTCGCCCTCTTTCTGCTGTGGCTGATGTCTGAAGAGGACTCTGTCTGTTTTCCTGCTGCCCCTGATCTGTGCATTCCTGAATCCAGCTCTCTACCGTCACTAGGCCCAGCCTGGGCCTTCCTGGAGCCTGCCCTGCAGTGCTGGTGGTGACGTGGCTGACTTCAGGGGAGCTCGATCTTGGTTTTGTATGTATATTTGTATATATTTGATTATTTCTATTATTATTATTATACTCTTTTTCATTATTATAGTTTATTAAAACTGTTTTAACTTTCCAACCCAGAAGTCTCACTCCCTTTTCCCTTTCCCTTTCCCTTCTGGGGCGGGGGGGGAGGATAACAGAGAGCACCTGCCACAGGTTTAATAGCTTTAAACTGTGACCACATCCATAAATCCATGGGCCCTGATGGGATGCACCCGCGGGTGCTGAGGGAGCTGGCGGAAGTCATTGCTAGGCCACTCTCCATCATCTTTGCTAAGTCGTGGGCAACGGAAGAGGTGCCTGAGGACTGGAGGAAAGCAAATGTCACTCCAGCCTTCAAAAAGGGCAAGAAGGAGGACCCGGGTAACTATAGACCGGTCAGCCTCACCTCCATCCCCGGAAAGTTAATGGAACAACTTGTCCTTGGTGCTGTCTCTAGGCACATCAGGGATAGGAGGATCATTAGGGGCAGTCAACATGGCTTCACCAAGGGGAAGTCATGGTTAACCAACTTGATAGCCTTTTATGAGGACATAACCCGGTGGATAGATGATGGTAAAACAGTGGATGTGGTCTATCTTGATTTCAGTAAAGCATTTGACACAGTCTCCCACAGCATCCTCGCAGCTAAACTGAGGAAGTGTGGTCTGGATGATCGGGTAGTGAGGTGGATTCTGAACTGGCTGAAGGAACGAAGCCAGAGAGTGGTGGTCAATGGGACAGAGTCCAGTTGGAGGCCTGTGTCTAGTGGAGTCCCTCAAGGGTCAGTACTGGGACCAGTTCTATTCAATATATTCATTAATGACTTGGATGAGGGAATAGAGTGCACTGTCAGCAAGTTCGCTGATGACACAAAACTGGGAGGAGTGGCTGACACACCAGAAGGCTGTGCTGCCATTCAGAGAGACCTAGACAGGCTGGAGAGTTGGGCGGGGAGAAATTTAATGAAATATAACAAGGGCAAGTGTAGAGTCCTGCATCTGGGCAAGAACAACCCCATGTATGAGTACAAGTTGGGGACAGACCTGTTGGAGAGCCGCGTAGGGGAAAGGGACCTGGGGTTCCTAGTGGACAGCAGGATAACCATGAGCCAGCATGTGGGCATCTGGTCCTTCCTTTTTAGCATTGTCTCAGAAATCGTAAACCACGTGCTCGGGCGACATCTTATGGCGGCTGCCTGGAATGCCTGAGCCTGGCAACGTAAGATGGCGCAATAAGCTAGGCGCCCGCCCTCCACCCGCCTCCGGATGCGTGTCTCCGGTGACAGCCTGGCAAGGGGCCAATCCTACGGCGCAGGAACCTGACATGTCCCGCCTTCGGACCTGTGATTGGTGCGAACTGTTGACTGACGGCTCCCAGTCACATGACTCTGCCGAAAAACTCTATAAAAGAGGCTGGATCACTTCAACACGTGGGACCCTCACCGCCATCTTCCAAGTAGGAAGCGGGACGCCGCTGGATCTCAGGGTGGTGAATATTTTCTTTTTCTTTCTCTTTCAACTCTTTTCTCTGTTTCTTTCTTTCTTTTCTCTCTCTCTCTTTCTTTTCCTTGAATATTGAGTTGCCTCAGTGTTGGACCTAATAAAGTCAGAGCCAAGTTTGTTGATACCGTGCCTCGGTTGTGCTTTGTCTGAACTCAAGGATCACGAATCTTTAATATTTCGGGTCAGGATTTTTTTTGGGGGTGCTTTACCTGCAGGCAGGTTAAGCATACCGGGTGTTCGCATTGAACCAGGCACGCCGCACGTGGGCTGCACTGGAATTATTTATATTTTTGGCGGGCCCTGCGCGCGGGCTGTCTGCATTGAACCAGGCACGCCGCACGTGGGCTGTACTGGAATTACTAATTAGGCGGGTCTCTCTCTCTCTCTCTCTCTCTCGGGGAGCAGGGGAAGGGGATTGTCTGCATTTTATTTCTAGATTTGCTTCTTTTTTTTGACTAATTAGGCGGGTCTCTCTCTCTCTCCCTCTCTCTCTCTCGGGGGGGGCGGACGGGGGGGCTGTCTGCATTTTATTTCTAGATTTGCTTTAGAGGCGGACCTTAAATCCGGAACCCGACATTTATAAATTGGCGTAGTCGGCAGGATCCTTGAGTTTTCGGAAGGTATCAATAACTTAGAGAGAATGGGTGCAATTCTGAGTGCATTTGATGTAACGCAAGAGCAGGAGTTGGAGGACTCGGCACAGACGCCGCAGGCAAAAGAGCTTTTGGTGCGGTTGTTGCAAGATCGGTTGGTAACTTTAGAGGAAAGAAACTGTGAATTGGAGGAAAGGGTTAAAACTCTGCAGGATGAAGTAGAGAATGAGCGGGAGAACATAAGGTGTTTGCAGGAGGCTTTTGTGGAGAACTTACGTGCTTGTGACTGCAGGGGGCGACGGAGTCGTGCACAGGCAGCTGATGCAGCCCCGTCCCCTGGTGATGATCACAAAGGGGATGGTTTGTACCGCAAGGGGGAACCAGAGGAAGCGGGGACACGATGTGATTTACCGCAGGGTCCTACGCAACCCCTTCAACCGCTGGTTAAGGTCGAATATGCTTATGAGGATAGTGAGGACCATAATCCTAAGATGGCTACTAAGGAGGTGCCGTACACAGCAACTGAATTGGCTGAGTTGAAAAGGGATTTTTCACGCAGTTCAAAGGAGTCTGAGACAGAGTATGTGTGGAGAGTGTCGTTAACTGGTGGTGATCAGATTCTGTTGAGTGAAAGAGAAGCTGAGGGATATTGGGGACCTGGAGTGTTTTTGACTACTGGTGATAATAGAGCCCCTTGGTCTCTCACTCAGCGAGCAGCTTATTGGGCTGGAGGTTTGAATCCCTTGGAGAGGGGAGATCCTCTTGCGCTTACAGGCTCGGTGGATCAGCTTGTGGAGAATGTGCACAAGGCGGCTTGTTTGCAAATGATGTATGATCGGGAATTGAAGCTTAGGCAGGAATCCCCAATGATGATACCGGTAGATCCTGAGAGGATGACTCCCCTGGTTAGAGGTTTGCCTGATTCATTGAAACCCTTAGGAATTCAATTGCAAGGTACTATCAGAAATACCCCTCAGAGTGCACGGGTGACAGCTGCTTTAACTGGAGGTTTAACCACGGATCGCCGTACCCCAGGACAAAAAGCGTGGACATGGGGGGAAGTAGCTCAAGAATTGATTAACTATGGGTGGAAATATGGTCCAGTGAAATCAGGACCTAAAAATGTGAGGCGTATGGAGGCAAAGTGTCCTCTAGCGAGGCCCTCTCGCCCAAACCTGATAAATTTAAAGAGAGATAGTACATCTCGAAGGAGAGTGTTGTGGATAATAGAATTATTTGTGGTAAGCTTAGCACTACTAGTGGCTGAGCACACCATTCGTCAGCAACAAATCATTCTCAGAGGCCCCTTTAAGGAAATAGCAGGGACCCCTCCCCCTGACGGGGTGGCACAACGAGCTTCTGTACAGAAATGGCATGCACAAATTGAACATTATTGTAGCATCTTTAACGTATCAGAAGGCACACCTAAAAAATTAGCTATACAGGAGGAATTCTCTCCAGATCATGAGAATAACCTCCCACCTCCTGTCATACAAGTAGTGCTTCCATTTTCCAAGCAATTACCAAATACCGGGCTCACTGATGCCTCAGCCAAACGTGAGGGAAAAGTGTGGAAGTATCGAGCTGCTGCTTTACAAGCCCAGACTGATGAGAAAATCATAACAGAAGGTGAAGGTAGTGCACAAGTGGGTGAATTAATTGCTGTTTGGAGTGTTTTCCAACATGAGGCTCAATCTTCTTCTCCTGTCTACATCTACACTGACTCTCTCTCTGTCTCCAAGGAGTGCACCGAGTGGCTTCCTTTCTGGGAGAAAAATGGGTGGGAAGTCAACCAGATACCGGTATGGCAAAAGGAAAAGTGGCAGGACATTTTAAGAATTGCCAAACGAGGGAATTTTGCCATAGCCTGGGTGGCCTCTCATCAGGGCGTTGATGGTCTGGCTGGTCGATGGAATGGTGGAGCAGGTGAATTGTCTCGTCCAGCTCCCTTACAAAATGAACCAGTAATAGAAAATTGGGAGAGATTATTGGAGTGGCTGTATATCAGACGAGGACATATGGGAGCCAAGGATCTTTACTGTAAGGCTCGGGCTCGGGGCTGGCCTGTCGCTGGGGAAAGCATAACCCAAGCCTTAAAAGAATGGTTTTGCTCACTCCCAAGACCCCAGCTTATTCCACCAGACAATGGTTAACCAAAACCTCACCCGGTCCTTTCACTAAGAGGACCGAGAAGTTTCTTTTTCTGTTCCTTTGCAGGTCGGAAGATAGAAGTTCAGAGAAGCAGAAGAAGAAAGCAACATTTAATGGAAGTTTTGATTGAATGTATAGTTTTAAATTGTATAGCCTTAATAATCTTTGCAATATGCCTTTATCACCATTGACAAATTGTTTTGGGCAGTTGTATGTTGTCTCGCCTATACTGTTCAAGGCCTACCCGGCGAGAACCTTGCTTCCTTGTTCTCAGGTTTAACATGGGGAAAATGAGTTCTTGTTGTTGGGAAAATTGGTTACTCAAGGTTTTAAGCTTATTAATTGCTGGGTGTGTGGCGGACCACATTTGGTCTGAAAAGTTGATTGTGGATCTCCATTTCTCTTGCTCATGAGTGGATTGTGAAAAGAATCACCCTCATCTTGGCCTATGCAACACCCTGCTCCTGGTCACTATTGTATTAGTTACACCCAAAAGGGAGGGTGCTACAATCAGTCCCTGGTGGGAGAAGATTTTCTGGTCCCCCACTGATTACACTCACTTTGGGGAAATATTAGGTACAAATTGTGTTTGGAAACAATGAGCAGGAGCATGGTAATGCAAATGGGGATGGAATTAAATTAATTGCATTAACTGTGGTGTGACAGGGAACCCCTTTGGCCTGGGAACCATCTGAGTCAAAGGACTACCGCCCTGCCAGATCATGGCCAAGTCCTTTGCAAATGGGATGCGAACCCTGAAAGGTCATTATTGGTTTTGCGGGCACCATGCATTCAAAATACTACCAAAAAATTGGGCTGGGGTATGGTATATTGGGATGATATGCTTCATACTTTTGAAAAATTGGCAGCTAAGAACTGGGAATCAAATTATATGATCCCCAACGAATTATTGAGTATTATGGACCCGCAACCTGAAACACCAATGAACCAATCAGCGGTGCTCGAGAGCCAATCAAGATTGGCTGGTTCTCAATTACCTGCTAACAGAAGAAGGAGTTTGTGCCAAAGTTAAATGACTGTAATTGTTTCCTGAAAATTGATGATAATGGAAATGTGTTTACACTGTATAACTTTTTCTCATTTTGTTTACATGTTATAGTTGCACTATAACTTTATCAAAAGCTATTTATCATTATTGATGATATTGTTGTTGTTAGACTTCTGTAAAGAAGAAGAGGTGACTCATTCTGTTTATTAGAATGATACCAATCACAAGTCATTGGACTTATCTTTATTTCCTTGTATGCTTTACTCTTCCCTTGTCTTTCTTCAAAACCTATTATCTTTTTCTATCCTTACCTTTCTACATTTCCTTGTCTCTTCCCTTTTCCTTCTTTTAACCTGTTATCTTTTTCTGTCCTAACTTTTCTACACCCCCTGGACTCGAACTTTTCTACACCCCCTGGACTCGAACTTTTCTACACCCCCTGGAATAGAACTTTTCTACACCCCCTGGAATCGACCTTTTCTACACCCCCTGGAATCGAAATACTGACTATATGTTGACGATTTCTGAGCCACGGGGTGGTGTGGGAATCTGGCCCTTCCTTTTTAGCATTGTCTCAGAAATCGTAAACCACGTGCTCGGGCGACATCTTATGGCGGCTGCCTGGAATGCCTGAGCCTGGCAACGTAAGATGGCGCAATAAGCTAGGCGCCCGCCCTCCACCCGCCTCCGGATGCGTGTCTCCGGTGACAGCCTGGCAAGGGGCCAATCCTACGGCGCAGGAACCGGACATGTCCTGCCTTCGGACCTGTGATTGGTGCGAACTGTTGACTGACAGCTCCCAGTCACATGACTCTGCCGAAAAACTCTATAAAAGAGGCTGGATCACTTCAACACGTGGGACCCTCACCGCCATCTTCCAAGTAGGAAGCGGGACGCCGCTGGATCTCAGGGTGGTGAATATTTTCTTTTTCTTTCTCTTTCAACTGTTTTCTCTGTTTTTCTTTCTTTTCTCTCTCTCTCTTTCTTTTCCTTGAATATTGAGTTGCCTCAGTGTTGGACCTAATAAAGTCAGAGCCAAGTTTGTTGATACCGTGCCTCGGTTGTGCTTTGTCTGAACTCAAGGATCACGAATCTTTAATATTTCGGGTCAGGATTTTTTTTGGGGGTGCTTTACCTGCAGGCAGGTTAAGCATACCGGGTGTTCGCATTGAACCAGGCACGCCGCACGTGGGCTGCACTGGAATTATTTATATTTTTGGCGGGCCCTGCGCGCGGGCTGTCTGCATTGAACCAGGCACGCCGCACGTGGGCTGCACTGGAATTACTAATTAGGCGGGTCTCTCTCTCTCTCTCTCGGGGAGCAGGGGACGGGGATTGTCTGCATTTTATTTCTAGATTTGCTTCTTTTTTTTGACTAATTAGGCGGGTCTCTCTCTCTCTCCCTCTCTCTCTCTCGGGGGGGGCGGACGGGGGGGCTGTCTGCATTTTATTTCTAGATTTGCTTTAGAGGCGGACCTTAAATCCGGAACCCGACACAGCAATGTGCCCTTGTGGCCAAGAAGGCCAATGGCATCCTGGGGTGTATTAGAAGGGGTGTGGTTAGTAGCTCAAGAGAGGTTCTTCTCCCCCTCTACTCTGCCCTGGTGAGGCCGCATCTGGAGTATTGTGTCCAGTTCTGGGCCCCTCAGTTCAAGAAGGACAGGGAACTGCTAGAGAGAGTCCAGCACAGAGCCACGAAGATGATTAAGGGAGTGGAACATCTCTCTTATGAGGAGAGGCTGAGGGAGCTGGGTCTCTTTAGCTTGGAGGAGAGGAGACTGAGGGGTGACCTCATTAATGTTTATAAATATGTAAAGGGCAAGTGTCATGAGGATAGAGCCAGGCTCTTCTCAGTGACATCCATTGACAGGACAAGGGGCAACGGGTGCAAGCTGGAACACAGGAGGTTCCACATAAATATGAGGAAAAACTTCTTTACAGTGAGGGTAACTGAACACTGGAACAGGCTTCCCAGAGAGGTTGTGGAGTCTCCTTCTCTGGAGACATTCAAAACCTGCCTGGACGCATTCCTGTCTGACATGATCTAGGTAATCCTGCTCCGGCAGGGGGATTGGACTAGATGATCTTTCAAGGTCCCTTCCAATTCCTAACATTCTGTGATTCTGTAGATACAGAAAGGAAGAAAATGGAAATGAAGAAATTTCAAAGCCAGCCTATGCTGATCTCTATCTGTGCTACTGATGAATTGAAGATACAACAAACCTTCCCTTGTTCTTTTCAATTTCACTTATGCTTTCCATATGAACCATTTTGAGCTGATCCAAAACAGCCCCTGAGAAAAAACTGATGACTCTTCTGTCAGATCAACAGGTTGATCTGCTTCACCAAGCAGCTGCACCAGTATTAGTGCCAACATAAGGGATAGTGTGGAAATGTGAGGAAGGACTGCAGAACATGGCTATTTCATCAGTAGCATAGTCCTGTCTTGACATGTGTTGGCCATACAGCTGCAAAGTCTATAAAGGTAATAGCATAAGAATATAAAGACAAAATGAAAAAGGAACAAAACATGAAATGTAATCATACTACAGAAGTTCATAAAATATGCTAATACTAAAAGAGGGCCAAGAAAGACCATGATTTTTCTGCAACAGTTTGTTCAACAAAACTCTATGAAGGTGCTTTTTTTCATAACTTTTTAGAACATTTGTTAAGGGGTGCAGCTGCCCTCAGCTAATAAAATTGATGTTATTGAATGATAGGCAGGTACCCTCAAACAGTGAAAGTCAGAGGGCACTAGAATAAATATACTTATATGTATAGCCGTACGTGTTCTGTTTTTAAATTGGTTGCATTTCACATCAGGATCCATAAAGAACTTTGAAGCAGTCTCAGGGTTGCTAGTGGTTTTCTTTGAAAATTTGGGGATGAGTGTACTAGAAAAATGGAAGAGAGCAAACATTGCCCTTGTGTTTAAAAAGGGGAAAAGGAAAATAGATGATAAACAGGTCATATATATTTCTGCTGGATATCATATAAATGCTCATTTGAGGTGCATTTATCTAAAGTGTATATGTGCATGAGTTACCTGCTTGTATAATGAATACATGTTTTCTCAAAAAACTGATATTATATAGATAAAATATTTATATTTGTATTTATATTTATCCTTGTATATTATAACTTAAACTGATGATTCAACTGTTCTAATCTTCTAATATTTTGATTGATCTTTTAATTCTCTGTCATTTAATATTTAATGGGGTAAAGAAAAAATCTGCTTTGTTTCAGGGGAATTAAGTATATATATATGTATGTGTGTGTGTATAAACATCTCACAACAGTAGAGAACTCACATTGTTCATGGACCAGTGACTGCCCTAGTTTTCCAGTAATTGAAAGGCATTTGGCACATTTCAATTAAAAAACTTCCTCTTCATGCATTTTTAAGTAAATTAGTTTAAACAAGTGGCATATAAATTAAAAAAAAACCAATTCTGTAACCTAAAAACACCATCTTGGTGCACCTGCCAAGATTATTCTCAGCTTTGAGACACCTCTAAACAATGCAGCAAAACAGAAACCCATATGAGTATCTCCCAGAGAAGCAACAAGCTCTAGATTCAGAATCTGGTTAGACACATCAGTGTGATGCTTTAGTAAAGGCTTCTTAGTAATCCTAGATAGCACACTGGCATAATGTTCTCTTATCATTTCTACATTGTTTTTAAGGCTCCAAATTTCATCTCTGCATAGGATCACTGATTCTTTTCTCTTGTATAATCTTCCAGTGGTGCAGATGTACTTACTACACTATACCGCATTGCCTAGGGTAGATGTCCCTTAAAGAAAAGAGGACAAAAAAGAGCATTATTATTCGTATCTACTCAGGAGAACATCAAGGCCCAGGCAGAGGGCAGCACTTCCCTGTCTCCTAAAAAATCAATAGCAGTCTTGGAAATGGAGGCTGTGCAACACCTGAGTCTCAGTCCAAAGTCTAAACGAAAATAAACCAATAACAAACTGCAGTTTTCCTCCCTGCCATTTTTCTATGACACAAAGAAATTACTCCCATTTAGTGCCTTGACTTAGTGTTGACCTTGGAGTTGAACCTGATTCCTATACAAAGTCCCCTGAATCTTCCCCTTGTACGTATCTTCAGCATGCACTTCTACTTCATGCTTTGACACTGATTTTTCTTAACTGATGTGTTGACTTGTCTTTTCTAATTTGTTTGGATTTGAATCATAACTTACTCCTCAAACCTGGCTTATGTTGCCATTAACTTTGACCTATTGCTCAGATTCTGACACGTTTATGCAATGAAGGGTTGTAGATACATAGTGGAAGTGTGTTTGAAATTTCAGTAGCAATCCTATCAACACCCCCAGGTGCTGGATGCAAAGGGAGTGAGTACCTCTGTGTTTTATTTAATTTTTTGCACTTTGAGAAAGAAAAATCCCTGTGAAATTAGTAGCTGGGATGGCTGTTCTGTGTGTTTTCTCTCCCCATCCTTTCTTCCCTCCCTCCTTCACATTTTCCCCTGCTTTATTTTTCTTTTTTTTCTGCAATCTGTTGTTTTCTTTTACTTCTAGAGATAACTATGGTAAATAAATACAGATTTAATATTCAAATCCTCCATCAAGAGAAAATGCACAGTCCAGGTGAATGGGGGAAAGAGAGACAAGAAAGGAAGTGGGAAATATAAAGAAAAGAAAAATCACTCTGCAGATCAAATCTTTCATTTCCAAACAGAAATAATTACAGTGATGATCAGTGGGGAGATTTTGGCAATTTACAGTGGTATAGCAGCAAGTTCCTATCAACAAGATTTGATATTCAGGACAAGCCATAGAACTACAGGTCCTGAAGCATTGCCTATAATCTTTATTTCATTTTTAGATGTTATGCTGTAATAAAATGTAAAAAGGGAATACATAAAAAGTTATAGAGGTGGGAAAAACATGGTTTGAAGTTGTATGGCATTTCTTGACAGGGCATGTTCCTAAGGATATGCAGAGAATAACAAATGCTATTTGAAATAAGTACAATAGAGATCTGAAACTAGATTGAAAACTCAAGTCAATTTTCCTGAGTGTCATTTCATTAGCTTTCTTATATAGAACTGAAGCTTAAACAATGCTGGGGATTCAGAGTGAAGAGGTGCTTGGGAACACAGTGAGAAATGGGCTACTCCTACCAATTTCATTTCTGTAGCTTTACAACATTATCATTGCACATTGTTTCAGTGTTTTTGCAATAATCCATAAATGAAGCAATGTCAGAGGGAATTTGATTGATAGCTGGGAAAACACAAAAACTGCAAAAGTTATTTCTTTGCTCTCTCTCTGACTGTCACTGCTTTCTGGGCAAGAGATGTTACCAGTAGCTGTATAAAATAGCTAGAACCTATTGCCTAGCTGTGTATAAGGGAAAACACTGACAAGTTTGTGGATATTGCTTTGGACAACTAAAAGTTGACAAATATGCATGTAACATATTTGACCTGTGGATTGGTTTGAGTGGTTTATGTTGATGATGCTTTTTTTTCACCAGATATTGCTTGCTTTTTATCTCTGAATTTAGCAAAAGGAGAAACAGCTGTCTTGCAACAAAATTAACCTTGAACTTGGTTTTCACCTTTGGGGAACTGCAGATTGAGAACGAGTGCACAGATAGTGTTTTTATCTGAATCTGAAACAAAGAGGTCCTTCAGAGCTCACATTTGAGCTTTGCATGTTTATACATACATATATAGCTCTCCCAAAAGGACCGAGATACACAGCAAATTCATACTAATACTAAAATATGCTCTTTGCTGTTTCATCTATACTCTCTCCATTTCTCTCTTTTTCTTCTTCTTATTTTAATGTTCAAGTCCTCTAACTGTTCTTCAAAGTTAGATTACTTTAAAAGAACAATTTGTCAGGAACCTTTTTTTTTTTTATCCCATAGCACTGGCAAGGAAGTACTCGCAAAGCCTGTGTTTTGTGTAAGAATTAACATCCAGGGACTCAATCGAGATAGTAATGGAGATGGTTCTAAGCGCACCACAGGGTGATTCCCGTTTTCTTTGGGGATACTGCACTTTGAATCCTGCACAGGTGGTCTTTGAATCTATAACATTTCTCATTGCTTTAGGGAAAAAAAAGCTATTTTAAGAGGTGTTCTATATTACTAAAGTTATTTCCCTTTATTTTTCTCTCTGTCAGTACTCTGTCAATCTGTCTCTCTACTTAACCTTGTAGTAATGGAGTGCAAACCAGCCTCTGTTTGAAAGGTATTTGAATTTTCAGTGAAGTTCCTAAAATACGCACCCTGAAAGTAGTGCAAGGTACTTAACTCATGATCATGAGAAGTGATACAGCATGCATAAGTTATAATTGTTCCTCTTTGGGTTGATCCACTTCTGTTCTACCATTTGTGTATACCATGGCCTCCTCTAATGGATGTTAATAAAAATTTCCATTCATAGTGTGCATTACAGCACATATTGTGTTTGAGTACTGAATGATGACAGACTTGGTGGTCTTCCATAGCAAATATTGCCCATAGGGAAAAGTCACTTCTGAGGCTGCGGTAAGCTGTCTCAAAATACTATTTACTTTCCTTTTCTTTAGGATTTATTGTATTTTATCATGTATTATATATTTTATTCACAGAAGTCTTTCTAGGGATAAGGACTTCAGTACATTACATAACAACAGCTCTCTTGAGTGGGAGATTTCAGGGTGACTTGCCAGCTCTTCTTGCTGCAGATGTCAGGCCATCTGGCTGCCATCTCTGGGGCAGGACACATCAAGGGAGTTGGCTGGCACATCTCCCCAGCAGGAGTTACTTGGTAGGGGTTACTTGGTAGGTCGAGGGAGGTGATTCTGCCCCTTTACTCCACTCTCGTGAGACCCCACCTGGAATACTGTGTTCAGCTCTGGGGCCCCCAACATAAGAAGGACATGGAGTTGTTGGAGCGAGTCCAGAGGAGGGCCACGAAGATGATCAGAGGGCTGGAACACCTCTCCTATGAAGACAGGCTGAGAGAGTTGGGGCTCTTCAGCCTGGAGAAGGCTCCAGGGAGACCTCATAGCAGCTTTCCAGTATCTGAAGGGGGCCTACAGGAAAGCGGGAGAGGGGCTTTTTACAAGCGCAAGTAGTGACAGGATGAGAGGGAATGGTTTTAAACTGAAAGAGGGTAGATTTAGATTAGATATTAGGAAGAAATTCTTTACTGTGAGGGTGGCGAGACACTGGAACAGGTTGCCCAGAGAAGTTGTGGCTGCCCCCTCCCTGGCAGTGTTTAAGGCCAGGTTGGATGAGGCTTTGAGCAACCTGGTCTAGAGGAAAGGTGTCCCTGCCTGTGGCGGGGGGGTTGGAACTAGATGATCTTTAAGGTCCCTTCCAACCCAAACCATTCTATGATTCTATGAAAGGGGAGGTGAGTGTGTGAGGAAAAGATATAGCTAGCTACCATCATGGGAAGTTTGTGAGTGCGACTGTTTTTATGTATGCACGTATGTAAATAGATAGAAAGACAGCTACTGTGAGACGTTACTTCCAGCAAAGATAATTCAGGGTTAAAACTGAGCTTGGGTAACTTGGATATGAAAGACATCTCATTCATGGTATTCAACATTTCTAATGTTTCTATTCCATCCTTTTTGTTTGTTTGTTTTAATTGCTGCTTATGACAATGCAGATAATGTGTGCAAGCATGATATATGAATTCTAGTACATTTTATGAAAGTGTTGTGTCACTGAATGTGTTTGAGTGGACAGCCATCTGTTTCCAAGAGAGGTAAAAATCTTTCTCCGACCTGGAACACTGGATAATAATTAACTTAGATAATCTTCCATCCAGATAGGCATACCTTGAAACAAGAGGATGGTGCAACCTCAGGCATCGGACCTTTCTTTTTTTTTCTACAAGGATGAGGATTTGACATAGTGGATATTCCTAAACAGATACAAAAACCAAAGACAGTGCTAAAGATACAAGTTTATAAATGGAGAGGCGGCCACCAAAAACTGAATCTTTGATGCTTGGAAGCTGACTAGAGTGTGCTAACAAAAAAAAAAAAAACAAAAAATGAAAAACCAAACCCAAAACCTTGTTAGGAAGGGACAGGAAAGTGACATTAGTGGATGATTTCTGAGGAGACCCTAGCAAACTTCAAGCAATGGTCACATGTTGTAAGGTTTCTGAAGAACAGCATGAATTGCGTACTGGGGCAGATGGGTCTAGGAGAGGACAGATGTGTATGGCACAGGTCTCAAGAATGAAAAAGGGGTCAGACCAGTAACTCCATATTAAGATTTAAGACTTCTACTCATAGAAGACTTATGTCTGAGTCTCCGTACTGAGTACTGACATTGCTCCCTGAGTAATTATTCTGTAAGCAAGTAGATGGCAGGAGGATGGAAAAGCTCTTTGTCATAGCCTGCCAAGCTGTTTATTCAGAAATGAGCTGTTGCCCTATCTTAAATTGATTTTTCAATGGGAATGATTGTATGGAAAGTGCTTACTTTTCCTGACATGGAAATGCTGATGGTACCACAAAGACATAACCTCAGCATGTTCTTCAAGAATTGGTATTGCCTAATGAACTTCTGGGAATGCAATTGGTGTGTTTTGGGAGTGCCCCTTTGGTGATTAGGATAGGCTCATGACTTTTTCCCCTCTGCTACTGTGACTTCCTTGTCAGCAGTGGGAAGGGACAGATATCCCATCTCCCTGAGTGTCATTACACTCAGGTAGATGACAAGGTTAACATCAGAATTTGCCATAAGTTTTTCCCATGGAAATCTCTCCTGCATGGAATAATCAGAGAAGACAGGAACACAGCCCTGAAAGGAACCCCTGCAGTCAGTACCTTCTGAATGAGGCCAGTCCTTTGTTCTGACAGGCAGCTATATAATCAGGCAATTTTACTTCTCATATATCTCTTATGATGTAAACTTCTTAACAGGGCTAGTCAACCAAAGGATCTGATGAGATTTCAGGTATCATGTGTTAGTCAAAAGGAGGGAAAATAATGTGTTAAGGTGCTGCATGAGTAATGAACTTGGCCTCTGAATATAAGGAGTGGACAACAGGAAATCAACAAACCTTACACCTTCCATTAAAGACAATAGAAATTACAAGTATTCACTGGTCAACAGGATACTTGAGTGTTTTTTGTTTTTTTTTTTTAATTTAAATGTTGCCCTTATGCAATCTCTCAAGCAGGGTTTGGGGTCTTTGTTTTACCACGTTTCATTTTTTAATACCATCAAAAAGTTCTTCTCTTCTCCTTTCCTCTTTTTTCTTCTACTTTATCTCTCGTTAAAAATTTCTGCCCTTGTTTAAAATACAGGAAACCACAAATGATAGCTAGAATTAGTCAAGTGTGCTTTAAGACCATGAGGCACTCTCAGTAATGCAATCTGTCCTCTATAGATCTAATATCCGTGGAGATGAAACAAAATGTTGTTTACCGAATCAACACTAACCACAGCATGGCCTGCATGGGGGAACCAGACACATTATTGCAGAGGCTAAAGAGCGTAAAACCACTGATCCTGCAGTTACAGGGTCATAAAATCCTGCTTTCTATGTGAAAAGCATTTAATAGTGGACATTTTTAATACCTCCTCTCTGGGAGACACAAAATACAAGGGACCTTGAATAATTACTCAGTGTAAAATACTGGGAGTAAATTTCTGTCAACAAACCAGATGGTCCTCCCCCTCCCTCCAACACCCCCTGAATCCCCCAGCCTTGAACATACAAAGTGTGTTCTGACACTTTGACAGTTGATAAGGAAAAGACATTTACTATTAACTCTAAATAGAAACAAGGAGCACAAAATGAGAATAGAGCCCTTTGATGAACATAAGTGTGAGTTCCAGTCAGCTGATCTCAGTTGTGCTTTGTGAAACAGGACTGTTTTGGCTGTCCCTGTGTGTGCTATTTTTCATGGTAATAAATAGAGCTTAACTGAATAATGCTTCAAATGGGTTGCAAGCTGCAGTTTTATTTGAGGTTGTGGTTGCTTTCAGTGCTGGGCAAAGAGATAAACTCTGTGCAATCTTCTCATCTATTTGTTGAGTTTGTACAGCACTTTCTGGATTTGTGTGTGGTACAGAAGAGGGCTATCCTTTGCCTTTATTGTAAGGAAGTACTTGTGGTTGGAGATCATGCAGACATGGGTAGAATTCTTCACTCAGCATTTACAGACAGCATAATTCATTTAGTTTAACAGAAGACAGGTTGGATTTATGATGTTGAGTGTGAGAAGGGTGAAACCCACAGTGTCCCTAGTTGCTCAGCATTTTTAATATTTATAATATTGTTCCTATATATTTACAAAAATAATTTTAAATGTAAAAAGAACATTCTCACACTTGTTAAACAAGGCTACACTGGTGCAAATGCAAGCAATAAGTGACTATCAGGTTTTCATATTCATCTCAGCCCATCAGATATATGGGGCAGTTACATCACCTAGAATATTAAGCTTATATTCCAGAACTGGGTGGAAAATGCTTCCCTTAACTAAGTAAACCCCTCTTTTAAGAATTCAGTCCCACTCACCTGCCCCAATTGTGCCATCAGATGAAACTGCCCTTCAAAAATATAGTGAATAATAATAAGAAATAAAAATACACTCCTTTCTTCCCCATGTTTCTTTCTTCATAGCATAGATTTATTCCCTCTATGTAGATTCCAGTGTTAGGATCTTGCTGTGTTGGGGATAACGCATACATTTCTGAAGGCTGTCCGAGTCACTATTCAGCTCAACCTAAGGAGGTACACACTTTTAGAGCAGGAGATCGATGGCTTCATGTTTCTATGTTAATGCAAGATGATTCCCACCTTTGCTAGGTCCAGTGAGTTTAGTATCATTACATACTAGATAATCATCTCTGAGTCAAAAAGTCTGTAGAGGGTTAAGAGGGTTGTCTACATTTAGCCTGCACCCAGGGCTAAACAATAGCAGTTTTTCTATCACCCAATGTCCCTTCCCCAAACAAGGAAAGAAATTAGGAAAAGGAGGGAAACTTGTGGATTGAAATTAAACAGATTTAATGAAATGAAGAAATCAATATAAATTACAACACACAACAAACAAAAATATACTTATCTATATAGCACCAGCAATCTGTTCCAAAAACCACAATTCTTAGAAATAAAGAAGACAAAACACAGAAAAAAAGATAAAGAGCCCAATATCTTCCTCCCAAGCCTTCTCTTTTATAGTGAACTTGATGTTAATGATATAGAATACACCTGTGGGCCAGCCAGGGTCAGCTGCCCTGTATTTAACTGCTGAGGGCCTTGATCACCATGGCTGGACACAAACTGAAACCAAATCCCAATGAAACCAGGACAAGGGTGTGTCCTAATTTTTCAGTAGATCTGTATTATTATGAAGCCCTGCATTTCAGATGTCTATGTTTCAGTCAGGAGTAAAGGGAAACCTCTGGTCCTGTTTTATAAGAATGATGCATGAAACTGAAAGGGAAGTTATGACTTCCTAAGTGTTTTGAATCATTTGGGTTCTGACTCAGATTTCAGATCCTGTATCTGTGGTTTGAGACTTTCTGCAGAACTTGAAAAAAGAGAAGAATATTATCACTCTAATGGTATTCAAACGCTGAGTCAGAAAAAATAATGTGAATCCAAGATTAATCTTTGATTTCTGAAGAATTACTCAAGTGTTGCAGGATGCAATGGAGACACAGATTTCATCCTTTGTGTAAAACAGCACAATAATGGAGCAGAAATAAGGCCAGGACCTCAACTCCACTAACCGTAATGTTACACCAATGCACAAAAGCTGAGACTCTTCCCTGTTGACTGCAATGTATGTGCAATGATTTTAATATTAACCATTTTTAATACTCTGCATACATATAAAAGCACAGTGTTACAGGGATATGGTAGGGAGTGCTTGGATTGTGTAGAAATTGAGGAAGATGGTGAGGATGACAAGGTTGAATGTTTATGGGTGAAGATCAGGGGGAAGGTCGGCAGGGCAGACATTACGGTGGGAGTCTGTTATAGACCACCCAACCAGGATGAGCAGGCGGACGAGGCGTTTTACAAACGGCTGTCAGAAGCCACCCAGTCGCCGGCCCTTGTACTCGTGGGCGACTTCAACTTGCTGGATGTCTGCTGGAAATACAACATGGCAGAGAGGAAGCAATCTAGGAGGTTCCTCGAATGTGTGGAGGACAACTTCCTCATGCAAGTGGTAAATGAGCCCACTAGAGGAGGGGCCCTGCTTGACCTGTTGTTTGTGAACAGAGAAGGCCTAGTGGGAGATGTGAGGGTCAGTGGCCGTCTTGGGAGTAGTGACCATGAAATGTTAGAGTTTTCGATAGTGGGGGAAGTAAGGAGGGGCAAGAGCAGAACTTCTGCCTTAGATTTCTGGTGGGCAGACTTTAGCCTGTTTAAGAGGTTGGTGGACAGAGTCCCTTGGGAGTCGGTCCTGAAGGGCAGAGGAGTCCAGGAAGGCTGGAAATGCTTCAAAAGGGAATTGCTAAATATTCAGGAGCAGGCTGTCCCGGTGTGTAGGAAGACAAGCTGTCGGGGAAAAAGACCGGCCTGGTTAAACAGGGAACTTAGGCTAGAACTTAAGGAAAAAAAGAGAGCCTATTTGCTCTGGAAGAAGGGTCGGGTAACTTGGGAGGTCTA
The DNA here is from genome assembly GCF_013368605.1 of Nyctibius grandis. Classification (NCBI taxonomy): domain Eukaryota; kingdom Metazoa; phylum Chordata; class Aves; order Nyctibiiformes; family Nyctibiidae; genus Nyctibius; species Nyctibius grandis. The sequence goes on from NW_027167598.1 coordinate 94,959, forward strand.
TAGGGACGTGGCCAGGTCGTGTAGGGAGAAGATTAGAAGGGCCAAAGCTCAATTAGAGCTTGATTTGGCTGCTACAGTCAAAGATAACAAAAAAAAGCTTTTACAAATACATCAACAGCAAAAGGAGGGTCAAGGAGAGCCTCCACCACTTGCTGAATGAGGAGGGTAGTGTAGTGTCAGGGGATGAGGAAAAGGCAGAGGTGCTCAAGGCCTTCTTTGCCTCGGTCTTTAATGTCAAGACCAGTGGTCCTCAGGAGACTCGGCCCCCAGAGCCTGAAGTTAGGGACAGGGGGCTGTGTGAACGCCCTGTAATCCAGGAAGAGATGGTTAGTGACCTGCTGTGCCAGTTGGACACCCACAAGGCTATGGGCCCAGATGGGATTCACCCCAGAGTAATGAAGGAACTGGCAAATGAACTTGCCAAACCACTCTCTATTATCTACTGATAGTCCTGGTTAACCGGAGAAGTTCCAGCTGACTGGAAATTAGCAAATGTAATGCCCATCTACAAGAAGGGCCGGAAGGATGATCCAGGGAACTATAGGCCTGTCAGCCTGACCTCGGTGCCAGGCAAGGGGATGGAACAGATCATCCTGAGTGCCATTACATGGCACATGCAGGACAATCGGGGCATCGGGGCCAGCCAACATGGATTCATGAAAGGTAGGTCCTGCTTGACCAACCTGATCTCCTTCTATGACCAAGTGACCCACTTCGTAGATGAGGGCAGGGCTGTGGATGTAGTCTATCTGTCGTTATATTTGTTACGGCAGTCAAATAAAGGCAGAAAATAGAAGGATAGTTCCAAGCAGGCAGCAAAGCAAAAGCAAAAGCAAAAAGCAAAAAGCAAAAAGCAAAAAGCAAAAAGCGCCTGCGTTTATTTTACTCCAATTTTTATATCTTCCCTCCTCTAGCTGGCTACCTTTATGATTGGTTGCACTCACTGTTCACGTGCCCGACCACAACCGCTGATTGGCCGTCACATGCCGGCCACAAGTCCATGGTTGGCAACTGGAATGTCAGTCCATATCTTGTTTTTCTCACATCCTGTTTTCTTGCTAAATTCCTCTTCACTCTCAGGTTTAACCGTTTCAAGGACATAGCTCCATTCCTTCAAGGTCAGGGCCGCCAGCAGCCCAGTCCAATCCCTCAGTTCCCCCTTTTTGTTTTTCAGCCAAAAAGGCCGTGTTTATCATCCGTTGCAGGGCCCTTTGCAAACAAGAAAACAAACACGGTAACAAGAGCATGATGATACAAACTACAAACAATCCCATAAGTCCCATCTTTATCAATCCTGTCAGCCATCCCCCGAGTCCTAGGTGACCCAGCCAGTCATCTAAGAACCCATGACCCTCTCGTATTTTCTGCATTGTGTCCATTAGTTCTTTGATTTGCTTATGAATTGATTTGGAGTGATCGTTCAGATCCATGCAACACATTCCATCAAAATCCCGACACCCATGACCATGCGCTAACAATAAAAATTCTATAGCAGCTCTATTTTGCAAGGTAGCATGTCGAATACTATCTACATCGTTGGCTAATGCTTCTAAAACTCTAAAAGTTTGGTTAGCTCTTTTTGCAACCCAGCAAGCTAAATTTCGCAGTTGCGTCAACCCTTGGGCAGCATTGTTACATTCTATCCCTATGGTAGTGACACTCCTTTTTTACCTGGCCTTATGTAGGTTAGTATGGTTAGTATGACTTTTTGCGTAGGCATTAGTAGACTTAATTTGCCTATGGTACACGGACCTCCCACCTTCTTACTGGGCAGCCCTGGCCAAGCCCTATCCCCACAAATTAGGAATAAACCCTTTGGTAATTTTTGCTTTCAGATCCGTTTAAGGGGACCCCCACTAGACATGTATGAAAGGGTTGTTCAGGCTGAGCTAAGGAGGCACAAAACTGCGTCTGGTTCAGGCTCTGCATCAGAGTCACCCAAACGTTGTGACTCCCCTCCCAAGGTGTTGGCGGAAGGACTATCGGTTGATGTCCTCTTGTCAGGTCCAGGATCCAAAGCAGTCTTAACACACCTGGTGGGAAACCACCGTGGCCCTGCATCTGTGGAGACACAAGCATACCCACGTCCCCAGGTAACTAAATCCCATGGGCCTGTCCACTTTCCCGTTTGCAGGTCTCGTGCTAAAACCTTTGCCCTGACAAGAGGATCGCCTCCCTGCAAAGACAAAAAATGAGAGATAATTACAGGACACTCTTTCCCGGTTGGCACAGTTAAATGATTCAATGTGTACACAGCCTTCCATAGGCGAGCATGCGGGGTCTCAGAGCTCATTCCCCCTTTTTGTTTTTCAAGAAGTTGCTTCAGAGTGTAGTGCACTCGTTCCACAATGGCCTGGCCGGTCGGGGAATGCGGAATGCCAGTAACATGTTCCACCCCCCAGGAGGTGAGAAATCGGGCCATTCGTGCAGCTACATACGCCGGCCCGTTGTCCGTCTTAATACGTTTCGGAATCCCAAGGGCAGCCCAGGCTTGCCGAAGATGTGAGATGGCATCGATTGCTTTCTCACCGGCACGGGCTGATGCCCACACAACCTTAGAAAAAGTATCCACAGAGACATGAACATATTGTAGGCGACGAAAAGAGGGAATATGTGTTACGTCTGTTTGCCACGGGTCCAAGGCTTGGCAGCCACGTGGGTTAACCCCGCGCAGAAACACCAGTCCGTATCCTAGGCATTGACACTCCGGACAAGCGGCAGTGATAGATTTTGCGTCTGCAAAAGAGATCTTGAATTGATGGACTAACGCCCGAGCCCCTTGGTGAAAAAACTGGTGAGACAGAAACGCTTGACGAACTAGGTCTGGCACTGGAGGGGTCCAAGCGGGGGCCGCGAGAGCGTCGGCACGCACGTTCCCTTCACATATGAATCCTGGCAGACCTGTGTGGCTGCGAATATGCAAGATATAATACCTATGCATACGTCAGTGCACTACAGTCCATAGCATTTTTAGCAACGAAAATAATTGTTCTGAGTTTACCTCTTTGAGCAGCGCACGATCAACACGCTGCGCAATATCTGCTACATAAGCAGAGTCCGTAACAATGTTTACAGCACAATGCGAAAATGTTTTAAAAGCAACAATGGCAGCACTAAGTTCAACCAATTGAGGTGATCCCTGTACTAAATGCACCAATTCCTGCCATTGCCTTCCGTCATACCAGGTAACTACTGCTTTTCCCGATTTTCCAGAGCCGTCAGTAAAGACCGTGGGGCCTTTTATTGGGCTATCCGCTGCCAGCGGCTTTTGAATCACTTGTAACTCTGAATGAGCTTGTAATAATTTGTGACTGGAAAGATGATAAGATACCTGCCCTTCAAATCCTTCCAGGGCCAATTGAAATGGTAAACTGTTTGCCATACACCAGCTTACATAATCGCGTTCAATGGGAATTATCAGTTGACTGGGGTCTCGGCCCATGAGTTGAACGCATCGTATGCGTCCTTTCGTGATTATTTTCGATATCAGCTCAATCTGAGTGCTCACTGTTTTTCGTGGTTGAACGGATAAAAGCAGCCACTCTAGAACGTGTAGCGGATCCTGCCAGCGCTCATTCCACTGGCCCAGTAATCCCATGGGATGATAGTTGGCAATGGCTACATATAAACTTACTGGCGTCTCTAAATCCACATGATGTACCTTTTTCTGCCGCATACCATTGGCCACTTCCTCTAAAGCCAAGGTGGCTTCCACTGTCAATGATCGAGGAGACATCAAATCAGTGTCTCCTTTCAACAGGTCAAAGAGCGACCTCAATTGAGCAGTCGAGAGGCCCAAGTACAACCTTACCCAATTGATGGTCCCTAATAATTTTTGCACATCATTCAGGGTTTTGATGTTTACTCGGAATTGGATGGATTGTGGCTCAATTGTCTGATCCAAGACCTTAACTCCCAAGTACTTCCATGGGGCCTACTGCTGAACCTTTTCCGGTGCTACACACAGCCCGAAAGTGGCCAATGATTGCCGCAGAACTGGATATACTTGTTGAAGTTCTGCTTTATCTGCAGCTGACACAAGAATATCGTCCATGTAATGATAACAGTATACCTGTGGAAATTGCTCCCGTACTGGTGTCAACGCCTTTGCTACATACCATTGACATATTGTGGGACTGTTTTTCATGCCTTGCGGTAATACCGTCTACTGATATCGTTGACAAGGCGCCATGTGGTTCCTACTAGGTATTGAAAAAGCAAATTTGCATTTGTCAGTTTCATGTAAAGGGATGGTGAAAAAACAATCTTTCAGATCAATAACCAAAATGTCCCAGTTTCGTGGGATCATAGTCGGAGAGGGCATGCCTGGTTGTAAGGCTCCCATCCCCTCCATCACGTCATTTACTTTCTGCAGATCCTGCAGTAGTCTCCATTTACCTGACTTTTTCGTAATCACAAACACAGGGGTGTTCCAGGGGCTATGGGAAGGTTCTAAGTGACCTTGTGCTACTTGTTCTTCCGCTAATTGTCAGAGGGCTACACACTTTTCTTCAGGAAGGGGCCACCGTTCCACCCAAATGGGGGTGTTTGTTAGCCAAGTTAGAGGCAGAGTTGGTCTCTGTGCACCCTCCACAACAGTGGCCCCTATTAAAAATCCTTTTGTGTACCAATGACCACTCCCCATTGTCCCAGAACATCCCGTCCCCACAAATTCAAGGGGACATCAATCACGTAGGGTCGCACTGTCGCCATCTGACCCTCAGGGCTTCGAACTTGCACCATAAATCGGCTCTGGACACTCTGTGTCGCACCACCTACTCCCGCCAGCATGGAGCCAGCCGAGCAGGTGGGCCAGGATCGAGGCCATATACGTGCAGGTATGATAGTCACATCTGCTCCCATATCAATCATCCCGGTCACCTGTATTGTCGAGGGGGTTCCTTTGGTGAAGGTGAGTATACAAGTTAAAGTTGGGCGAGTATTCTGTATGCTCTGAGCCCAAAAGATCTGCGGCGTTCCCGTCGAACCGAACCCCCCCCTCCCCTCTGATCTTATCCTGTTTACAAGTGACTTGCGCTTGGAAAAGAATCAACTGCGCGATCCGGCTACCTTCGGAAACTGACACGGCGGGGGGGGTCCATACCATCGCACAAATTTGACCCATATGGTCTGCATCAATAACTCCTGGTAAAACAAATAGACCTTGCAAGGTTACACTAGAACATCTGAGAAATAGTGCACTTTTAACCCATTTCCAATGGGTCCCACAGCATTCAGTGGAACCTTATTCACTCTGCTATTCTCTATTGTGATTGCGGTTGCTGTAGTAACGTCCAGTCCGGCGCTCCCTGCGGTTCGGGCTGCGAGTTGACTGCTTAGGCCTGGAACTGGTTGGGAAGATTCATTTGTGTCAGCACGCGGTTCCCCCCTGCGTTCTTTCTCCAGTTTCCCTGAACTCTGCAGCTGGTTGTTATCAGCTGACCTTGAGCATTATACTTAGACCTGCACTGCTTCACAAAATGCCCCAGCTTCCCACAGCGATGACGCATCAAAACAGAGTTACCTCTCCCACTGAGCTTCGACTTCTTAGGGCAATTTTTCTTAAAGTGACCTTCTTGCCTGCATGTATAACAACGATGAGTTACCTTAACTGCTGCCGCAAATGTTTTTGCTAAATGCTCCATCTGAAACGTGATAGGTTTTGGTTTTGTTTTTTTTTATAGTTACAAATTCATCAATGCCTGTTCGTTAGCCGATCGCCTCCAGTTTGCCTCAAAAAGCAACATTTGCATAGGGGTCAGTATCACTTGAGCAATCGCGCGGCAGTCGTCGGCTGTCAAGTCTCCCGTAAAAATACTACACAATAACGATTGAGCATAGGGCGAACCCAGACCATGTTGCATACATGTAGCTCTTAACTCCTTAATCAATCCCCAATTGAATGGCTTCCATTCGGGTGGGCCGTTTCCATCCCCTCGATATACCGGGCAAGCCAATAGCCCGCCACCCATAGCAGCCGCGGCCCCGAAATCACCGTCCGCAAGTGCGTGCTCTCTTAATTTTCTCCAGAACTTGTCCGGGTCCGGGCCAGACACAGTAACCTGGACTGGCTGCAACATGAATAACTCCTCCACGCTACCGCCTGACTTTCCCGACCCTCGGGCTCTGCAACAATTATGTCCTGCTTCCATCTCTTCAGAAAGGTCTATAAAGGGTGGCTCAGCCTCAGACTGGGGTAACGGGATGGTAGACGGATCAATGTTCCGCTGCTGTTCTCTGGGCGGTGGGGGGGGCTCTGGCGGCGCGAAGGGCAAAGTCACTGTGAAAGGAACTGTAGCCACCTCAGCCACCGCCTTTGCCTCTCTGTCCGCCTGCATTTGCTCCAGTGATTCTATAACTAATCACATCGTCAATGACGCAGTGGCGATCTTGTCCCCCCTTGAGGCAGCCTCAAACAGAAACGTTCCAGCGCTTTGCCACGTACTAACTTCAGAAGCAGTCTGCGCCATAGCTGGCAAATTATTCTTTTTACACCACACCAGCAATGTTCTCAGGGCATTCTCCTCATATTTGATGCCCCTCTTTTCAAGTATGCTCATCAATATCGTTAGTATGGATTTTTCCTCAGCTGAAATTTTAGCACTGTCCTGGTTTGGCCTAAACCAGGCCAATTTTCCTTTCAGTGATTTTTGCTTTCAGCTAAGTCTCTTCTAAGTAACTGCATTTTCTGAAACTAACTGCATGTTTTGCAGACAGTGTCTGCTTCCAGGACTGATAACGCTCGAAGTTTGTAGTTCTCGCTGAGGCACTGGTAGGGATGTTGTGCAGAAAGGCTCTTGCTGTACTTAGTCTTAGAGAAACCAAGGTCACTGCTCAATTCCTCACTGCTTACGAGTGAAGAGCCCAAGGGGGGTCGCACCTGCAGGGAGGAGCAGACAGGGCAGGTGACCCAAAAATTGACCAACGAAGGTATTCCATCCCATACATGTCATTCTCAGTATAAAGCGGGGGGATCACGAGGGTCTCGCTCTCTTTCTGCTGTGGCCGGTGTCTGAAGAGGACTCTGTCTGTTTTCCTGCTGCCCCCGATCCCGATCCGTGCATTCCTGAATCCAGCTCTCGACCATCGCTAGGCCCAGCCTGGGCCTTCCCGGAGCCTGCCCTGCAGTGCCGGTGGTGACGTGACTGACTTCAGGGGAGCTCGATCTTGGTTCTCTATATATATTTGTATATATTTGTATATATTTGATTATTTCTATTATTATTATTATACTCTTTTTCATTATTATAGTTTATTAAAACTGTTTTAACTTTCCAACCCAGAAGTCTCTCTCCCTTTTCCCTTTCCCTTTCCCTTCTGGGTGGGGGGGGAGGGTTAACAGAGAGCATCTGCCACAGGTTTAATAGCCGGCCCAGCTTTAAACCGTGACAAGCACCCATGTTAATCAGTCCCCAACGGCTCACCTCTTCAGGTGTCTGTTACAGTGGTCCGGACCTCAGGCTCACTCCGCCTGTCTCAGCTACGTTGGGCACTGCCGTCACCGCTCATCCTCCACGGTCTCTCAGCACCTCTAAATGCTCCGGTCGTTCCTCACACGCCCCGGTCGTGCCTCACACACCCCGGTCGTGCCTCACACGGGGCACCATTTGTCATTATATTTGTCACGGCGGTCAAATAAAGACAGGAGACAGAAGGATAGTTCCAAGCAGGCAGCAAAGCAAAAGCAAAAGCAAAAAGCAAAAAGCGCCTGCGTTTATTTTACTCCATTTTTTATATCTTCCCTCCTCTAGCTGGCTACCTTTATGATTGGTTGCACTCGCTGTTCACGCGCCTGACCACAACTACTGATTGTCCGTTACATGCCGGCCACGAGTCCATGGTTGGCAGCTGGAATGTCAGTCCATATCTTGTTTTTCTCACATCCTGTTTTCTTGCTAAATTCCTCTTCACTCTCAGGTTTAACCGTTTCAAGGACATAGCTCCATTCCTTCAAGGTCAGGGCCGCCAGCAGCCCAGTCCAGTCCCTCATCTATCTAGACTTCAGTAAGGCATTTGACACTGCCTCCCACAGCATCCTCCTAGACAAACTGGCTGCCCAGGGCTTGGATGGGTGGACTCTTAAATGGGTTAAAAACTGGCTGGATGGCCGAGCCCAGAGAGTGGTGGTGAATGGGGCAAAGTCCAACTGGCGGCCGGTCACTAGCGGTGTTCCCCAGGGCTCAGTTCTGGGGCCGGTGCTGTTCAATATCTTTATAGATGATCTAGACGTAGGGATTGAGGGCACCCTCAGTAAATTTGCAGATGACACCAAGCTGGGTGGGAGTGTCGATCTGCTGGAGGGTAGGAAGGCCCTACAGAGAGATCTGGACAGGTTAGATAGATGGGCCGAGACCAACGGCATGAGGTTCAACAAGAACAAGTGCCGGGTCTTACACTTCGGCCACAACAACCCCATGCAGCGCTACAGGATGGGGGAAGAGTGGTTAGAAAGTGGCCCGGCGGAAAGAGACCTGGGGGTGCTGATCGACAGCCGGCTAAACATGAGCCAGCAGTGTGCCCAGGTGGCCAAGAAGGCCAATGGCATCCTGGCCTCTATTAGGAATAGTGTAGCCAGCCGGTCTAGGGAAGTGATCGTCCCTCTGTACTCGGCACTGGTGAGGCCGCATCTTGAGTACTGTGTCCAGTTCTGGGCCCCGCACTTCAAGAAAGATGTTGAGGTGTTGGAGCGAGTCCAGAGGAGGGCGACCAAGCTGGTGAAGGGTCTGGAGGGTCTGACCTACGAGGAACGGCTGAGGGAGCTGGGGTTGTTTAGCCTGGAGAAGAGGAGGCTCAGAGGTGACCTTATTGCAGTCTACAACTACCTGAAGGGAGGTTGTAGTGAAGTGGGAGTCGGCCTCTTCTCCCGGGCAACTAGTGATAGGACAAGAGGACATAGCCTCAAGCTTCGCCAGGGGAGGTTCAGGTTGAACATTAGGAAGCGTTTCCTCTCAGAAAGGGTCATTAGACATTGGAACAGGCTGCCCAGGGAGGTGGTGGAGTCACCATCTCTGGATGTGAAAAGACTGGACATGGCACTTAGTGCCATGGTCTAGTTGACAGGGTGGTGTCAGGGCAATGGTTGGACTCGATGATCCCTGAGGTCTCTTCCAACCTGATTGATTCTGTGATTCTGTGATAGAATTTTGTAATTATGCTCTGCATAATATAGCAAACCTGTCTGAATAATGTCAGATTGCAAATGGATGTAATCCTCTATGAAGAGTTTCTTCAGTTGTGAATTATGTTACATTATATTGTGGAGACTCTTGAAACATAGGGCTCAGTCTTTGAATAGGGGAGTCTTTGTGATTTATTAACAGGTGCAACTGATTGGCAGTGTGCCTATTTTAACAGGCATCTACTTACTGCATGTTGTGAGAGAACAACTGTGACACTGCTGTGGAAAGATGATGCATACAAACCCACCAGTGGCAGTATCATTCGACTTAAATGTAATGTAGCTGTGGCTTGAATAATGACCTGTTCTTCTTTTCCACTCAGGAAAATCAAGAGCAGCACTATGAAGTCATGGAGTTACAGTTGCATAAGAAGCACGAGGATTATATCCATTATTGACAGTTCTGTTTTTCACTATTCACAGGAGCAGTGAGGAAGTTTTTCAGATCACAGAAGAAATGATAAAAGAATGACAAAACTAAGGAAAAAAAAAATAGTAGAAAGACCTTTAGTTTGAAATACAAAGGCATTTTGCCATTAACTGCAATTATACCAGCACCTCACCCATAGTTTCAAGACGTAGTTGGGATTTGATAACTGCACCTCCTGTTTACCTGTAAGTGGTATATAAATGTAGAGGGGTTTTTGGAGGAGAATGGTCATGAAATGAGCCAGAAGTATGAGAGTATGGAGTGAGGGCCTAGCTGCGTGACAAGATTCATGTAGCTAGTGTCAACAAGCCGACCTTGGAGAGATGAGGAAAAACAGTAGCTGAGCAAACAAGAATTGAGGGAGTAGCCGGTGGGAGCCGAACACGGAGGAGAAGAAACAAGAACTGATGGAGCCAATTAAGAAAAGACCAGTGGCAGAGCAGTGACCAATCAACACATCAAAGAAGAGTATGTTTAGTAATATTAACCAGTAGCAATGCACATGCTTACAGCCAGGGAAAGTACAAAATGTATAAAAGGGACAGCTTATGCTTAATAAAGCGTCTTCACTTTGATTCACATTGGATTGTGTGGAGGCATGTTTCTTCTCCTCAGATGGTGACCCCGATGAGACGCTGATCGACGGCAAGTTCGGGGAATAGCCCAGAAGGAGGTACACTGGCTGGAGTACGGCTCAGCGGGACTGAAGACCGGGGCGAGCTGGAGGACGACTCGCAAGAAAAGAAAAGTATGTTGCAACGGGACACCCAGTGAGGTGAGCAGCCGGGGAAAAGGAGATGGGCCAAAATATTTCTGAAGAAGAAAGTGTGATAGTAAGGCTTCTCCGACATATCCTCTCTAAGAGAGGGGTAAAATACGATGAGCATTTGCTCCGGAGACTATTGATGTAAATAATTGGTGTAAATAATTGTAAATAATGGTGTAAAAAGAATAATTTGCCAGCTACGGCGCAGACTGCTTTCAAAGTTAGTACGTGGCAAAGCGCTGGAACTTCTCTGTTTGAGGCTGCCTCAAGGAGGGACAAGATCGCCACTGTGTCGGTTGACGACGTGGAGATTAGTTATAGGCTCACTGGAGCAATTGAAGGCGGACAAAGAGGCAAAGGCAGCGGCTGAGGTGGCTACAGCTCCTTTCACAGTGACTTTGCCCTTCGCGCCGCCAGAGCTCCCCCCGCACCGCGCCGCCAGAGCTCCCCCCCTCACCGCCCTCCGCGTCACCAGAGCCCCCCCTTTCACCCTCCGCGCTGCCAGAGCCCCCCCCCCGCCACTGCCCAGGGAACAGCAGCAGAACATTGATCCTTCTACCATCCTGTTACCCGAATCTGAGACTGAGCCACCCTTAATAGACCTTTCTGAAGAGGTGGAAGCGGGACATAATTGCTGCAGAGCCCGAGGGTCGGGAAAGTCAGGCGGTAGCGTGGAGGAGTTATTCACGCTACAGCCAGTCCAGGTTACTGTGTCTGGCCCGGACCCGGCCAGGTTCTGGAGAAAATTAAGAGAGCACGCACTTGCGAACGGTGATTTCGGGGCTGCGGCTGCTATGGGTGGCAGGCTATTTGGCTTTCTCGGTATATCGAGGGGATGGAAGCAGCCCACCCGAGTGGGAGCCATTCAATTGGGGAGTGATTTGCCTTAGACAAACAAATACAAAACGGGGCTGCTAAAGAAGCATTGTTACAGTTAGCGAAGGGCAACACAAACGAGGACTGCAGGAAAGTTATTGCAGGGATGGCAAATCGTAACCCCACCTTAACCGAACTAATGGATGCTTGCGGGAAAGTAGGAACCACCACGTTTCAGATGGAGCATTTAACAAAAACTTTTGCGGCAGCAGTTAAGGTAGCTCATCGTTGTTATACATGCGGGCAAGAAGGTCACTTTAAGAAAAACTGCCTTAAGAAGTCGAAGCTGAGTGGGAGAGGTAACTCTGTTTTGATGTGTCATTGCTGTGGGAAGCTGGGACATTTTGTGAAGCTGTGCAGGTCTAAGTATAATGCTCAAGGTCAGCTGATAACAACCAGCTGCAGAGTGCAGGGAAACTGGAGAAAGAATGCGGGAGGGAACTGTGTGCTGACACAAATGAATCTTCCCAACCAGTTCCAGGCCTAAGCAGTCAACTCGCAGCCCGAACCGCAGGGAGCGCCGGACTGGACGTTACTACAGCAACCGCAATCACAATAGAGAATAGCAGAGTGAATAAGGTTCCACTGAATGCCGTGGGACCCACTGGAAACGGGCTAAGTGCACTATTACTCAGACGTCCTAGTGTAACCTTGCAAGGTCTATTTGTTTTACCAGGAGTTACTGATGCGGACTATACGTTTTGGTTATTGATCTGAAAGATTGTTTTTTCACTATCCCTTTACATGAAATTGACAAATGCTACTTTGCTTTTTCAATACCTAGTAGGAACAACCTGGTGCCTTGTCAACAATATCAGTGGACGGTATTACCGTAAGGCATGAAAAACAATCCCACAATATGTCAATGGTATGCAACAGAAAAAGGTACATCGTGTGGATTTAGAGACACCAGGAAGTTTATATGTAGCCATTGCCAACTATCATCCCATGGGATTGCTGGGCCAGTGGAAGGAGTGCTGACAGGATCCGCTACACGTTCTAGAGTGGCTGTTTTTATCCGTTCAATCACAAAAAAAAAAAAAAAAAAAAAAAGCGCTGGGTATGAATGCTGGGTATGAATGCAATTATATACTACTGTAAGACAAGGACCCAAGGAGCTCTTTTTATCCTTTGTTGAGAGGCTACAAGAAGCAGTTGAAAAGCAAGTTTTGATGTTGGTTTACGAGATACTCTAGTTACGCAATGAGCTAGGGATAATGCTAATGCTGATTGTCAAAAGATCATTGAAGCTTTACCTGGAAAACCAGATTTGAATGCTATGATAAAGGTTTGTGCAAAAGTGGGTACTGTGGAACATAAGACTCAGGAGATGCAATGTTTTGGATGTGGAAAGAAGGGACACACTAAAGCGCAGAGGTACAGCAACTGATTACAGAAATAGAAAGCAGGCTACATTCCAAATTTATACATTGTATTGATTTGAATCAGGAAATACAAATTATCACTTTGTTTGATAGGCAAATTCCGTATGCAATAATTGGTCAATGGAATTCAGAATAATCAGATTTGTTACATGTATTGGAATTGGTTGTTTCTACCTTTAAGAACAAAGAAAACTGTCCCCATGAATGCAGAGCGATTGGCACAGATTATCATCAAAGGATGGATGCGATGTCGGGAGCTTGTGGCCAGAGATCCTGCATTACTAACCGTTCCTATTTTGCAGCTCAATATTTTGAGTGGTGTATGGCCAATAGCTTTGCTTTGCAAACAGCCATGGAGAATTTCTCGGGACAGGTTGTTTACCACTTGCCCTCCCATCCTGTTATAAAATTGAGTGTGGAACTTCCAATTGCCACAGGAGTGTGGTGCGCAGACACTCCTGTGGATGGAATTACCATTTTTATGGATGGATCTGGAAAAACAGGCAAGGCGGGCCTTGTCTGGTATTCTGACGGCAAGTGGGAATCTATGGTAGTACAACAAAAGGGTTCACCTCAGGTGGTAGAATTACGAGCTGTATTAGAAGTATTTCAGAATTTTCCCATTCCCTTTAATTTGGTTACTGATTCAGCATATGTAGCTGGCATTATAAAGCAATTGGATAGATCTGTTATAGAGCATATATGTAATCAGTGTGTTTTTGAATTGCTGCGAGCTCTGTGGCAAGAAATTCAAATCCGAACTGCATTGTTTTATGTTTTACATGTAAGAAATCCTACTAATTTGCCTGGGTTTATTGCAGAAGGCAATGCTCGAGTGGACTCTGGTTTCTGACCCCACAAATTCTACTACAATGACTGTACAGGTGCCGGACATTAAACAGCAGGCACGTATATCACATGAGTTTTTTCATCAAGGACATCGGGCACTGCGACGACAATTTCATTTGTCACACAGTGATGCTCGAAATATTGTGGCTATGTGTCCTGATTGTCAGCAACTGCCGCAACCTACGCCGATACAAGGAACCAATCCTGGAGGACTGCAGGCCTTGGACATTTGGCAAACAGATGTAACTCACATTGCTGAATTTGGCAGGTTAAAATATGTTCATGTAACAATTGACACTTTTTCTTCTTTGATTATAGCTACAGCGCAAACAGGCGAATCCAGCAAACACGTTCAACGACACATGCGTTCTGCTATTGCGGCCCTGGGCATTCCACAGACGATTAAAACAGACAATGGCCCAGGCTATGTGGCACGCGCCACACAGGACTTTTTCCAACTGTGGGGTATAACACATGTAACGGGCGTCCCACATTCACCAACGGGACAAGCTATTGTGGAGCGCGTGAATCAAACTCTGAAACACCTTTTACAAAAATAAAAAGGGGGAGCGCCAGGGCTATCTCCTCCTGACAGGTTGTGTAGCGCTTTATGTACTAAACTTTTTATGCTTGCCACAGGACTACTCTGTACCTCCAGCGGTAAAACATGGTGCAGGGTTAAAGGGAGGTATGGAGGCTTTTCAGAAAGAACAGGAACAAGCCAAAATGATGGTAAAAAATGGGGTGACTGGTGTGTGGGAAGGTCCAATGAAATTAATAACGTTGGGTCGAGGGTATGCATGTGTCGTTACAGATACAGGAGCCAAATGGGTACCAGCTAAGTGGGTGAAGCTGTGGCTACAAAAACAACCCGAACTACAGGAGCCAACTCAGGATCTGCCTCGGAACACTGACCTCTCGAGAGATCCAGTGCCCTGACTGCGGGAAGTGTGAAAAAAGGTTTGCATGGGAGGTATAGAAAAGGGAGCAAAAGGCGCAGTCATGATGAAGCAAGGGGTTGTTTTTTCTGTGTTAAGCCTGCTTTGGATCCTGGACCTGACAAAAGGTCATCAACCGATAGTCCTTCCACCGACACTGTGGAAGGGGAGTCACAACGTTTGGGTGACTCTGATGCGGAGCTTGAACCAGATGCAGTTTTGTGCCTCCTTAGCTCAACCTGAACAACCCTTTCATACATTTCTAGTGGGGATCCCCTTAAACGGATCTGAAAGCAAAAATTACCAAAGGGTCTATTCCTAATTTGTGGGGATAGGACTTGGCCAAAGTTGCCCAGTAAGAAACTGGGAGGTCCGTGTACCATAGGTAAATTAAGTCTACTAATGCCTACACGAAAAGTCATACTAACCATACTAACCTACATAAGGCCAGGTAAAAAAGAAGTGTCACTACCATAGGGATAGAATGTAACGATGCTGCCCAAGGGTTGACGCAACTGCAAAATTTAGCTTGCTGGGTTGCAAAAAGAGCTAACCAAACTTCTAGAATTTTAGAAGTATTAGCCAATGATGTAGATAGTATTCGACA